>NC_045133.1:15361400-15661400 GCF_007655135.1 Punica granatum
CCAGAAAGCAACCAGAGAGTCTAAACGACGCGTGATCTCAGGCTAACAAACAGTTTCCAACAATACTAGTCATTGCCAGTTCACCAGCCTATTAGAAGGTATCCAATATGGGGTTCTAAAAATCCCTCATACTGGCAAATTGATGAAGAGAACCTCCGAGCACATTCCGCAAATCATCTGCTTGAGCCAGAGCTCCAAAGACGATGATAGCTTCAATTCTCGGGGAATCTGTTGAAGGATAAACGAATGGGAATTGAAAGGGTATGATAAACGAAAGTGCGAGTAAGGGAAAGTTCGATAACCACATGATAGAATGAAAGTACGTGTTTGATTAATTGATGTGCAGGACCTAACAATGAACAAGATGACACGTATATATAGGAGTTTATAATGAAACCCTGGAGAATATATCGAAATCGGCTACGCCACAATATACGATATCGAGATAATATCAAAATAGGAAATTAACTCCTAACCAACCTATATATCGGAGAGATATATCTGACCTATTTATTCGAGATTACACGAGATATTGCATGAATATTTCATGCTTAATCAAGAATACTCGGCTGTCAAAGGAAATCCAAAATCTTTCACTGCCCCCTCTCGAGCTCACCTTCATATACATGTGTAAATGCATATAATTTCCATCATAGGCTCACCTTACTGGGCTTCTCCTCATTTGGGCTCCAAGAATTGGGCTGGACATATGAAACCTTGGGCCTTTTTCCTGACGAAGGCCTTTAATCAAACCGGCCTAGCCTACCATTGTCTTGGCCTGCCTCTTCAAATCTGATCCAATATTCTTCAAAACCAGGGAAAATTATCGAGATACCACGCACATGTCATGGCTCGACTATTTTCACGAATTATGAAAAATAGGTGTAAACGGACTGCTATATTTCTCTTTAGCATCAGGACGAACTCGTCCTTTCAAACACTCGACAGATCTCCAGAGTAATTTTATAGTCAACTGGTGCTAAAAGCATTACCCTCTTTGGAGCAAGCTGAATGGACCACGTGCACGTGGGTCAACCACTTGAAGCTTCAACAAGCGCCAATTTCGGAGGATGTAGGGCTCACAACCAAATATGATGTTGAGGCGCGCGTATTCCTCCCTAATATTTTATGTGTTAATTAGGCGCCACGCAAGAAATTTCAGCATCGTGTCCAGACCAAACTTCGTTTAAATATCACACATATATTCAAGAACTGACATGGGAGACCCGTGCTCGAATTTCTCAGCTTAAGTCTGCTAAAATTTGGCATGGCAGACCAAGTTGTTGACTCATGGGTAGGAAGGTGAAACTATTTTTTCATGACTCGATTATAGAATGAGAATAATTCTCGCCCAGTTGCAGGCTTGAATTACCCATGAAATACTTTCAGGCTTGTATTGTGTTTTTTGAAGACATTATGGGGACAAAAAAAATGTCTAATGCAATCAAATACCGTACTGAGTGAAAACTTAAGGAATGGTGCACATTTACTTACTCTATCTCTCTTTTGCGAGATTGATTAATGTGTTTGGCTAGAAAATATCAGAGCGGGGAACTTCTACGGTACAATTAAGGCATAGAGTCGCCACAGCTCCACTGATCGGATTGTTCCTCTTCTCTCTCACGTTCCTTCTTTCTTTCTGGGCGATTCAACAGGTGTTAAGCGGAATCACAATACCCATGGCGGCATCAGAGAATTTTCCCATATAGAATGATCGGAATTGATACTTTCTTCCGATCAGCTGTTATTGCAAGTCATTTACATTGGTTGCCCCAAAAGAAAAATTATACTAACTTGAGCTTTGCTCCTCAGCACAGGGAGAACACAGAAACTAAAGTTAAGGGAAGCGAGTTAACCTCATATTGATCCTTTCATCAATTGTTCAACATTAATTACTTTGCATATACCATTTCGAAGGGTGCATATACCACGGAATTTATTGAAAATATTGCAGAACGTAACATTTATGAAAACGAGGACGACCAAACTTACGAATCCGACCTACAACGGTAGTATTTGGAGCAACCGGGGCTATGGGGATTCGACTGGGAAGGGAGGCCACAGCCATCACTCTTGCTGTAAGCTTGGCCTCTGGCCCCACCGCCGCAGGTTGGCTGGTCCTTCCTGAGAGCCCCATACGACAGGTGCCGCGATTCCGCCATGAACCTTCTGCTCACCGCGGAATCAAACACGAACTCCGTGGCGAGCTCGTGGCACTCCGCTATCGAGCCATTGCACGTGGCTGTGTCTGCGTACGTCGTCCTAGAGTATGAGACAAGTAGGTGAAGGACGAAGAAGACGATGAGGAAGTTGCACTGTAGGAAGAAGGTGTTGTGTTTGCTCATAGTTCTCCTCTTGTTCTTTCTTCCTTTAGCGGGCTCTCTGCTCTCTCTGGCCTATGAAGAGCACTTGGAATTTTGGTGGAAGCGTGCAAAAAGGTATAAAAACACTCCGCACCTCACCAAACATGTCATGATGGAACTTGGAAGTGCTTGAATAATATTATAAGCTTTCGCATTTAGGTTATCATGTGGAAAGAAATCAATGACAATCACTACACTTGTGCTTTGGGAACGGTAGGGATCACATTCTTAGCTTTATATTTATTCGGCGACACCACCTCTTTCAAATTCAATGATCTATTAGGACATGGAGAATTGGAATTTAGTGAAGCAGTAATTGGGATGGCATCGGTGCGGATATGGTGCAAATATCACGAGAACTGCAACCGCACCATGGTCTAAAACTACACACCGTATCTGAACCACATCTGCCGCGGTTTTGAAGATTGAAAACTACATCTATACCATCAAAAAATCACGATTATCCACAGCGTATCACCCTGCACCGCGAAATTAAATTAAATAAAAATCAAGAAAAACATAACAGTTAAAGAAATAAATACAATAAAAACTTAATAAATAAATAAATAAAATTCATAAATTAGTATTTTATCTCTGTAATTTTATTAGTTTTTTATTAAATTGATTAAGAAAACAAGTGAGATTGAGATTGGACTTGGAAAATGGGTTGAAATATAGTCTAGTTTATATGTATAGAAACACAAAGTTACGGGGCGATTTTTTAACCAGGACCATATCCTTTCCTTTCAGACTATTCGCTTTTTTTAATCAGAAATATAGTCTAGTTTAGGTGGCACACCGCTTAAGTTTCATAAAAAAAACACTAAAGGAAAATTGAGCTAGTTTCATGGTGAGCCCTCTCCTTACATATATGGACGCTACTCGTGGACAAAATAATATTAAAAATAATAAATAATAAAAAAGAAAACAGAGGGAGGAAAGGGGTGTGTGTTTATGTGTGCGTGCGCGGGTCTTTATGTATCTTGTGATCGTGCTGCATTTCATCATATTAAAAATGTGATACGGTAATTGCAATAGAGAGAACACGGCCACGATTGAATTGACCAGTTCAATAGGATAGTTTATGATTGTACAAGCACATAATTTTCAAACATTTTTCAAATGTAGTATGTATTTTAAAATTTTAACTGTAAATCACTATGTAATGTGTATATTAGTTCCAAATCTAGCATCCTAGCAATCTTCGTGAAACTTGGACAAAATTCCCCGCGAAGGGGGGGGGGGGGGGGGGGTGGGGGAAGAATCTGAACTTCCACTGTCGGCCCTTCCCCAGCGGGGGGTGCTTTCCACGGCCGGCGTTCGAGTTTGTAGCCACCAACTCCCAATGTGAGGCGCTAGTGTGCCCAGAACTTGCCAGCGACGTCATCCATTGGGGGTGGTGGCCATCGAGGGCTGCTACTCTCGAATTTTAAGCCAAAAAAAATACTATTAATTAATTAATTAATTTTGATTGTATCACTATTATTATTGTCCTTATCATCATCATCATTAGGATACATGCTGTAGCTATGTAAATTAGTTAAAACTTGCCTAGGCATGTTGAGGACGTAAATAGTCGATGCAAAAATCACACTGCTAACTCATCGGGGAATACGCAACTCTGAGAGTGCTTAGAGCACCTTCTCCTGCAGACTTCACAATGTACGGAACTCCTATATACTTATAAGCTAAGTTTTAATATTGAAGAGACAAGGTGGACCCCCTCAATCTTCTATTCACTTGTACCCATCTGCTTATATCATATACGAAAAAATATATGTCAAATTTTGTGTCAATTTTATTACCTTATAAAATTACACTATATAAAATATCATTTTGAGTGTAGCAATCATAACATAACATTTTGATTTTGTGTCAATTTTATCATAACCTTTTAAAATTACACAATATAATACATCGTTTAGAATGTAATGTCAATTATAACATAACGTCAAATTTTTCATAAAAATTAAATGAAAGGCTGATGTGACGCACTTGTGGATGAATAATGAACCTAAACTCTTGCCTCAAAAGCGTCTAATGCCATTTTTCCCACCTGACTCCCTCATCATCAATATCTGAATCTCGTCCTGCCTGTTGACACATCTTTCGCATTACTGCAACCGTAAATTTCTCTTCAGTTGAACACTTTGTCCTTTCTTCCCTGCTCTTCACCCACGTGCTTATCAATCTCTCTCTTCACATTTCTCCCGCTTTTATTCCCATAAAAGAAAACGAAGTAAGGTTTGCATTTCATTTGGTAGGTATGAGCTTCCCTTTTTTCTAATAGGTTTTCATCTATTATTTACTATATGAACCGTAATAAGTTCAATATGTGATTTTTTTTCATTATATTAATGGTGTGGTTATTTTTAGAAAAATCAATTCCATATGTGAATTGGCATGAATGAGACTCGGGTATTGATGGTGAAGAAGTTTGGTGGGTAAAAAGGCATCATATGGGTCGGAATATAAGTTATTCAACATGTAACAAGAGTCTGGACTTATTATTCATTCACATGTGCCACACATCAACCTTCCGTTTAATTTTCATGAAAAATTTAACATCATACTATAATTGACACTATATACTAAACGATATGTTATATAATGTAATTTTAAAAGGTTGCGATAAAATTGATATAAAAGTAAAATATTATTGAATCGTATATATTTTCCCCTATCATATAAATGCTTAGGTAAGCAGTGACATCATCATCCCTCCATAAATTCTAAGGTCCATACGATTATAGGCCTTTGAAGTTTAGGTGTTGACAATATTTGTCCACTTGTGGGAGAATTTCTTCCAATGAGGTCCCACATGTGTACATTTTATTATTTTGTTTAATCTACAGTCCGGATGGACGCATTATACAGAGAAAATACCGAAAGGGTATTAAAGCGTGTCCGGATGTACCAAAAGGTTCATAATGCAAAATATAATGAAAAATCGGGAGATGAAAAGCAATTAAAATGGTAGAAGCTAGAGTCCCAATTTTCGGCTATAAGAGAGGTGTACGAATTTTGTATATGAAATAGAAATTATAATAGCTAATAAAAGAGTATGAACAATCATATCATGAGTGTCGAATACTGAATCTCTTATAATTATCAAGTCAGATTATATGTCACTGTACTATACTGTTTAATAAGGAAGAATCCCATTAAAGAATCAATTGAATAACTTTTTAGTTTCAAATCGATGATGAAGTTATTTCATCAAATCATCTTAGATTTCTTTTCTTTTTTTTGGTGGGAAGATGGTCATCCTTCTTAGTTGCTAAGTAAGAAAGCCGCAATAGAAATTGAACGTGACGAACTCCAAGGAATCTGCATTTCATGATGCGCGTTGTATCCGTGTAATTCTCTCTCACATGGCACCGCCGTATAGATGGGGAAGCGTGGACGACACGACATTCACCCTATCCTATATATCAATCAATCATCTATTATAAATAGAGCATTGGTTAACACAGGTTCTCCTCGCTAGTAATCAATTGTTCTGGTCCCATCCTTACGTTTCCTCTCAGAGAACATTGCAGTATAAACATCACGCAAATCAGGACTTAGACGATGAGGATGCCTCATCAAGGACACCACCATAACCATCAGCATCACGAGCACCTTCCCCATGGCGAAGGACATGTAGGGCGTCGTGGATGTGTGCGTCATATGCACAGCTGGGGTCATCGTGTAAGGCTCCGCCAACATTTTGGCCTGGGGAGCCACGGCAGGCACCGTCATCACTTCAGGCACGGAGCTGGGGATGTTTTTCAGGGGCAGCTCATGCACAGTACCCATGGACATGCGGGGAGACATCATCACGGCCACGGGCATCACGGACATGGACTTGGTAGAGGACACGGTCATGGACATGGACATGGGCATGGGCATGGACGTGGGCATGGGCGTGGACGTGGGCATGGGCGTGGGCGTGGGCGTGGGCATGAGCATGGGCATGGACGTATGCAAGGAAATGGGACATCATTAGTCCTGGTAGAGACATGAAATCTCTGGGTATAGACATCGACCTTTAAATATAGCAGTACGATCCACTTGGACTTGAATGATGAACTACTGCTCCTTCAAGATCACAGCCAGTGGATCCATATACCGTACTTTTTCCCTTTTGATCAAGACGCGGGATCAATCGAGTTGGATTTGATCATCTCGCGGAGGTCCTTCTTAGTGGACAGAGAAAAGATGAGAGCACTGGCGTACTGCTTGGTTTGGAGAGTAATCGGCCTATAGTTGCCGGAGAAGTCTGTGTTGAGCTGGACGGATGTATGTTGAAAATAATTCAAGAAGATTGCTCATGTGCAGTAATTTTCTGGATGGTGTGATTATGGGTGTTCTTAATCTATTGATTGAGATTCTAGCTACTGGCTTGACCACATATGTAATAATTTTATTCTGTATGCATGGTAATTGAATTTTTATGCTTGACATATGAATATGTCAATATAATTCAACCTCCTGCATAATTCGTTCATGGATCGCTCATTTTTCTCTTTTACGGCCAGAGTAAGATTTTATCTGGTTAATTACACGTGAGAAGGATAAAGATACGCAAAAGATGATAATGTAGAATTCCGATAAGACGATGTATCCAACGGAGTCCTGAGGACACGTTAAGACCCAACAACAAAAATAAATTGTGACTTAATCACGTAAACTTATATATGGCTGGGCTTCTCCGCAATTGAGCTCCATGAATTGGGCTGAACATATGAAACCTTGGGCCTTCTTCCTGACTAAAGCCTTTAATCAAACCGGCTTAGCCCACCATAGTCTCGGCCTGCCTCTTCAAATCTGATCCAATATTTCTCCAAAATCTGGGAAAATTATTGAGATACCGTACACATGTCACGGCTCGACTATTTTCACGAATTACGAAAAATAGGTGTAAACAGGTGGCTATATTTCTCTTGAACATTAGGACGAACTCGTCCATTCAAACCCTCGAGAGTTCTCTGAAGTAATTTTATAGTCTTTTTTTTTTTTTATATCGATGGTGTCTGGCGCCGTAGCAACCGACTAGTCAACCGGGCGATATATTGTACGGCCTGAGCTCCGCTAATTAAACCCCAGATGCCGACTCTTGAGAGAATCGAACCCTGAATCTGACTTACTATTTGTTATCAACTTACCAGCGGATCCAACCGTCGAAGTAATTTTATAGTCAACTGGTGCTAAAAGCATTACTCTCTTTGGAGCAAGCTGAATGGACCACGTGCACGTGGGTCAACCACTTGAGGCTTCAACAGCCGCCAATTTCGGAGGTTGTAGGGATCACAACCCAATATGATGTTGTTGAGGGGCGCGCATTTTCCTTCAAGCATGAAATTTCAGCATTGTGTCCAGACCAAACTTTGTTTAAAGATCACACATATATATTCAAGAACTGACATGGGAGACCCATGCTCGAATTTCTCAGCTTAGGCCTGCGAAAATTTGGCACTGTGGACCAAGTTGTTGACTCATGGGTAGGAAGGTGAAACTATTTTTTCATGACTCGATTATAGAATGAGAATAATTCTCGCCCAGTTGCAGGCTTGAATTACACATGAAATACTTTTAGGCTTGTATTGTGTTTTTTGAAGACATTATGGGGACAAAAAAAATGTCTAATGCAATCAAATACCGTACTGAGCGAAAACTTAAAGAATGGTGCACATTTACTAACTCGATCTCTCTTTTGCGAGGTTGATTAATGTGTTTGGCTAGAAAATATCAGAGCGGGGAACTTCTACGGTACAATTAAGGGATAGAGTCGCCGCAGCTCCACTGATCGGATTGTTCCTCCTCTCTCACACGTTCTTTCTTTCTTTCTGGGCGATTCAACTGGTGTTAAGCAGAATCACAGTACCCATGGTGGCATCAGAGAATTTTCCCATATAGAATGATCAGAATTGATACTTTCGTCCGATCAGCTGTTATTGCGAGTCATTTACATTGGTTGCCCCAAAAGAAAAATTAAACTAATTTGAGCTTTGCTCCTCAACACAGGGAGAACACAGAAACTAAAGTTAAGGGAAGTGAGTTAACCTCATATTGATCCTTTCATTAATTGTTCAACATTAATTACTTTGCATATACCATTTCGAAGGGTGCATATACCACGGAATTTATTGAAAATATTGCAGAACGTAACATTTATGAAAACGAGGACGACCAAACTTACGAATCCGACCTACAACGGTAGTATTTGGAGCAACCGGGGCTATGGGGATTCGACTGGGAAGGGAGGCCACAGCCATCACTCTTGCTGTAAGCTTGGCCTCTGGCCCCACCGCCGCAGGTTGGCTGGTCCTTCCTGAGAGCCCCATACGACAGGTGCCGCGATTCCTCCATGAACCTTCTGCTCACCTCGGAATCAAACTCAAATTCCGTGGCCAGCTCATCGCACTCCGCTATCGAGCCCCTGCACGTGGCGGTGTCTGCGTACGTCGTCCTCGAGTAGGAGACAGGGAGGTGAAGGACGAGGAAGACGATCAGGAAGTTGTACTGTAGGAAGAAGGTGTTGTGTTTGCTCATAGTTATCTTGTTCTTTCTTCCTTTAGCGGGCTCTCTGCGGTCCCTGACCTATGAAGAGCATTTGGAATTTTGGTGGAAGCGTGCAAAAAATATAAAAACACTCCGCACCTCACAAACATGTCATGATGGAACTTGGAAGTGCTTGAATAATATTATAAGCTTTCACATTTAGGTTATCACGTGGAAAGAAGTCAACGACAATCACTCCACTTGGGCTTTTGAACGGCAGGGATCACATTTTTAGCTTTATATTTATTCGGTGAGACCACCTCTTTCAAATTCAATGATTTATTAGGATATGGAGAATTGGAGTTTAGTGCAGCGGTAGTAAGGATGGCAGTGGTGTGGATATGGTGCGGATATCACGAGAATCGCAATCGCACTGTGATCTAAAACTGCACACCTTATGAACACTACATCCGCCGCTGTTTTGAAAATTGGAAACCACATCCGCACCATAAAGAAATCACGGTTGTCCGCACCGCATTGCACCGCACCACAAAATTAGATTAAATAAAAATCAAGAAAAACATAACAGTTAAAGAAATAAATAAAATAAAAACCTATTAAATAAAAATGATTCATAAATTAGTATTCTATCTATTTAATTTTATTTTATTTATTAAATTGATTAAGAAAACAAGTGAGACTGAAATTTGGGCTTGAAAAATGGGTTGAAAACAATTTATATGTATAGAAACATAAAGTTGTCGTGCGGTTTTTTTCATCAAAACCATATCCCCTCAGACTATTCACCAAAATTGAGACCTCGAAATGGAATCTCACTCTTCTTCCTTTTTTTTCTTTTTGTTTGTTTTAAATTTTTTAATTTCATTTTTAAATTTAGTGATGTGGTATTAGCACAGAACATTTGACGAAAAAATTGACAGAGATCGAGATCGCGCTAAATTTGGAGTAAATATAAAATGTATGGATTTTACGAAAAATTAAAAGTATGTCCTAAACTAGGGGCATGCACAAGTACCGGGTATACTCGGAATCGGTCGGAATCTACCTGTTAGGGTAGGATTCGGGTAACTTGTATTGATAATAGGGTAGGGTCCGGCTATTAAAATTAGGAACCGGTAAAAACAGGTTCCGATTCCCGTTCCTCCATATAGGGTACCCAAACCGGAATCGGAACAAATAATTTTTCCTAATTATATTCAAATATATTTCTCCTTTTTGTGTTACCCTCTTTCCCTCTATGTCTCTCTCTCGGTGGAAGCTTCATATTCCTTATTGTCGGCAGCTTTGGTTCCACAACGATCGGTGTGTCCTCGGTGAGGCCTGATCGTATTACGGATGTTTAGTTTTGTGAATTGATTGATGAGACATATTACTCTTTATTGTAGATATATTGTAAATTAATCTAAATTTATGTCGACATTCTATTTTGTGTAATTATTAATTGTGGATGACACATTTTTAATTTTATTTAGTGAGACAAAAAAAATTTATAAGTTTCAACAGGGTACCCCGAACATGTGGTATAATACAGGTTTTGGATAGGTTATAGTTCCAGAACTTAACAGGGTATTGTTCGGTTTCAAAATCTTAGAACTTGTTCCTTACATAGTAGGGTCTAGATAAAGTGAAAAAAACAGGATATCCGGACCCAAACACCCCTACCCTAAACCTGAGAAAAATTGAACGTATTTAGATGGGAATAAAAAGGGGAGGAGTAATAAAAGGGAACGGGAATAATTCAGTACTACGTCTTGCTGTCTCTTCGTTTTGATGAGTCCTGCCAGTTTAAAAGCATTATGTGCGTTGATTTCATCAAAGAAACATGTTTTTAGCTCGAGAAATACCTTAATTTATAGCCAGTAAATTGTTTGCACACTTCACTGACATCATATGATCACACAATTTTTCATTTGTAGCCAAAGATAGAGGGCTATGCGTCAATTCGAGGGTGGCACAACACTTCGTACTGTGTTTTTCCAATCATAGTAATGACATGACAGGGTACATAAATAATAAATATCACTTCTTGGGTGACTCCTCCCCAACAAGGGAAAAGTGACAGTCTTTTTTTTTCTTTTCCTTTTTAAATGAGTAATGATAATAAAAAAGTTTTTTTTTCCATTCATAAGAAATGTTCATAAACTTAATACAATAAAATATAAATCATAACAATTAATAAAGTGATACAAATAGTTTCATTAGGTATCGAATTAGGAATCTCTTAGTAAAAAAATTTACAATGACAAAAAAAAACAACAGTTTCTAGTTTTTCAATGAAAAGAACATAATTTCATTTCATGAATTGGAACCCAAACCTTAAACTTGAAGACTTTCAGTTTGAAGAGAATCGAGTGAGTAACTTATATAAACATTATTAAACGAAAATAAATAGAATAATAAAAAAGGAACTGGCATGCATATTCTTATATCTTAGTACCTACGGCGGCGTCCAACGCCATTTCGCCTACAATCGTAATCCATGCGTCCTTTGCCTTCTCATAAGTTTTGATGTATACTCATCTACACAGATAGTGACCTTGAGATGCTTCTTAAGCTACAAACGCAAATTAATTATTTTGGAGTTTGTAAGGGAAGACCGCTTCCTTTGGAAGAAAAGAGAAGACGGATTTACGAACAAGTCAAAAGTACGTCAATGAACGCACTTGCAATATTAGCATGGAAAATCGTTCCAAATAAGCTAACAACAACCTCCACCTGCATGAAACACAAATTATCATGCACGTAATTTAGAAATATTTTTTATGTTAAGCAGGCAACTTTTAGTCCAAGTAGGTCCCATTTCTATTTCTTGTTATTGTAGTTCTTACAAAGGATACATTGATAATATAAGCATTAATTTGCCAAGCATTTCTAGTAGGTTGATTAGTTATGCTAAAAGCCTGACGAGGGTGGTAAGCAAAGTAGCCTGAAAAATAGAATGAGGTTATGAAGGATGAAATATTAAAAGTAACATATTAAAGCTCAATGAATAAGCAACCTATGTCCAATTCGTAAACCAAAGATTCATTTTAAAGAGCGACGTAAGAAAACAAAGGAAGCACATAAACCGGGGAGCCGAGATACAGTATTACATTTTCTAAGGATCATTGGCCGTGTAACTCTAAAAAAGGATGCCACCATGAGATCAAATGCCATTGCAAGAAAATGGATTACTTATGTTCAAAGTACAGTGACAATAAGTAACGAAATATGGAAAGCACAACGAGGTTATATGGTGTTGATAATCTAAATCACTAGTAAGTAACGTAACCTGAAAAATATAATGAGGTTATAAACGGTTAAATTAATAATCTGAATAAAATTAAACTCAATATATCAGAAGCCAGTCTCCAATTCATTACCGTCATCTTTATTATATTATCTAATATAAAAGTTTTAGATTAAGGGGAAAAAAAAAGAATGAGACCATACCTCCTTCCTCTTATCTCATTTGCTTTTGACCTTAATAAAGTCTATAAGTGAAAAACTTATAATTAGTTATCTGCGGTAATTGTTTTTAATATCAACGTATAAGCTTTCCCTGTTGTATAATCTAAAAGAAGTAGAGAACTTACTCAAATGCTCATAAACAGCCAACAAATGCTCAAAAAGGCAGGACATGTAACCACTGGAAAAAGCTTGAGTAACGACCAGGACGACTGCCTGATGCAATCTATTAAGCACAATCACTGTACTTTGTATGCATGCCTTGAATAAACAAAAGCGGAAAAAGCTTGTTCAACATCAAAAGACTTTTATAGTCATGGTTCCATTATTAATCTGAAATCAATCTTCACTTCCTGGGACCCAAAACTACCAGACAATAACTGAAGCCAAAAGATACATTAAATTCTTAACAATCTCAAACCATCTCGACATGCAAAAAACCAAGAAAATTAGCATAATATGGAATTAGAAGCCCATGTAAAGATCAGATGGGTCTCCATAATTCTTGGTTTCATGATCAATCTCAACAATATTCAGCTCCTTGGATCCATATCCAAATGTCACTGAATGATAACTGTGCAAAATGCACAGAATTGTTGATAGCTTAATTTCCTTGCATTAAACTCATTACTTCCCAAGGCTTCTATTCAGTAACTGGTGGGCAAAAACGAAACTTTCCTATGATAAGGATATAATGAAGGTTGCAAGCATACATTGATATTGCAACCCAAAAAGTGCTGGAAATGCAATGTAAGTATAAAATTAAAAAAAATTACCACATAAATTCATCGCAGGACAAGTCCATTAGATACATTACACGTCTAATTTGATTTAAATGAATCAGCAGGGCAAGTCCATTGCTTCGTACCATATGAAGATCTAAAGTCATTCTAATGGCAGATAATAATTTATCCATTTATCGATAATTACAAAAAATATTACTGCCAAACTAACATAAAACTTCATTGAGATCAATAAATGGAATTTTCCATAAGGCAGCTTCAAGGCTTCTTGGATCAGTACCCCTAACATAATCATACCAATGGTTTCTTCCTCATAAATACTCTCAAACCTCCTGAAGTTAAGAGATTTGGCAAATGGAATCGTTTGCAATCTAATACACTATAAACATGTTTATCTAACCAAAAGAATTGCCTTAACGATAAATCATAAAAGTACCTGCTTGGTTTCAAAAGGATTCATGTAAGTGAGAGAATTTGATGTACCTCTGCTTCTTTGAATCCTTTTATCATGCATCATATGGGTGTGTAGTTTTTTTCTGCGTCAAATTGAGAATATAATTCTTCGTAAGGATACAAATATGTAAATCTAAGAAATAACAACATCAAATTGATCAATTACCTCTGCAATTAGAAATTCAAGCAGCCCATCTAAGGTGGTGTTTGATAAATTAAATGCTTAAAAATTAAACACTTAATTAGTTAAAGGAATAAATGTATTGGAAGAGGGGAGGAATGAATAAGGATGAAAGAAGTTTTATGAGGGATAAAGACTAAAGAGTATCAATAAGTGAACAAATGACTTATTTCATTAAATCAAAATTTTCTACTTATTTTATTAAGTGTTTTTTTACTTAATGATTAATTAGTTTAGATCATCATTTATAATATTTTCTTTTTTTTTTTTACATTCTTTTTTTCTTAACTTGTAACTAACTGACAGAGCACCAAACGCTCGGATACATAAACCAACCATCTTGCCAATAAAATAATCACTTAAACCAGCAAACCAGAATTGTAGGGGAATGTCTCCATTTGGAGGGCAAGGCGAAGTGACCGGCTATGGCTACCGAATGGCCTGGGAAGCAGAGCAGCCGGGTGAGGCCAGCAAGATAGAGGGAGAGAGAGAGAGCCAGCAAAAGAGAGGAGAGAGGGAGGGAGCAGTTCTGTTCTTGTATTTATTGATCGAGCGAACAGTTATCAAAAGATCCAAAGGAGACGTTTTTGTGCGAAAGGGTTTAATGGGGCAAGGGTAGATCTGATTAGGCCTACATAGGATAAGAGGGAAGACAGAGGAAGTTGGGAGCGAAGAGTGGCAATTTGGGTGCGGAAAGAGAACGGTTGTATTTTAGGAAGAGGCAGGGGCAATTTCAGAATTATGAAAATATGGGATTAGATAGGGTAGATCATCGACAAATTTTTCAATATTTTTTCATGATTTTAAATAGAACAATGTTTTGCTCTAGTGAAATTAAACCCAAACTCTATTGATTACAATCGAGAATGTGTACAACTACATTATACCTTCTTTCTCGTAAGCATACATACTTAATTGCTAAGAAAGCAGCAATATCGATAGCTATTTAAATTCCAATGCGAGTTGAATCCGTGTAAATTCTTTCATGCTGCAGCGCCTCATAGATGGGAAAAGAGTTGGCTAAACATTCATCCTATCAATCAACCATTATAAATAAAGCATCAGGAACGAGAAGTTTTCCTCATAGATAATCAAACAATCTGCTCACTTATAGGCGATTTCACTAAGAAAATATCCTAATACAAACATTAAGCAATTCAGCAAGGCGTGGACGATGAAGAGGTCTCCTCATCAAGGGCACAACCACTACTATTACCATCACAATCTTCGTCATCAGCAGGGTGAAGGACATGTAGGGCATCACGGTCATGGGCATCGTATTCACGACTGCGGTTAGCATGTCCGCAGGTTCGAATGGCATTACGGTCTAGGAAACCATATCGAGCACCATCATCAGCTGGGGCACCACATATAGGAGGTTCTTTTGGGGCAACTCATGCACTGTCCCCATGGAGATGCAGTTGGACTACAACTTCACGGTTATGGGCATCACAGCCATCATGGGCATGGACTTAGGGGAGGTCATGGTCTTAATTAATGGAGGACATGGTGATGGAAGAACTCACTTTCATCAACACGGGCATGGGCATGGACATCATCGTCCATGCTAACCTAGAGAGAAAATCTCGGTCATCATAGCACTAGAAGTAATCCAATTGTCGTACTTGAATAAATGATAGACGTACGTATTTGCTCTTTCAAGATCACCCCCAATGGATCCAAACACTGTTGTTTCTTACCTTATCAGATTAGAAAAATCCAATTATAGGATCCATCAAGTCAGATTCAATCTTGACAGTTGCCATCATCTTTGATGATTGTTGAATATCAGTTGGAGCCCGTTGTAGTAGACAGCAGGGTGGAAGCTTAACTATACTGCTTGTATTATAGTATAATCGACCGATTGTTATGAGTACCGAAGAAACTTGTTTGATAAGCTAAATGTTGGAAATTATTCATGTAGACACCTCGTCTGCTATTTTACTTTGTGCATATATTGTACTTGAAAGGAATTGTTTATGTTTGATATAAGATTGAGCCTCCGTTGAAAGATTACTTTTTCCGACACAATTTGTGCATGGAGCTATGGAAATTTTACTCTTTTATTTACAGCCAGCGCAATATTTCATTTAATTAATCGATTATTAGATGAGTATGTTCTCCTAGCAGTATACTTCCTTTTGGTAAGAGCATATTATCAACTTACTAATAAAATTGAGCATAATATACACAACAATGATTACCAAAATACACCAGTAATTGAACTGGAAAAAAAAAAAAGCAAGATCCTACACATGAACTATACCCACAATAGAGACGCATAACCATGTAATGTAGTACAAGACACTCTTGTTGTTGTACACAACACTATCCCGGGATACACCACCTGGTACATGAAATGAAACCCAATGAGTCCCTATGAGAAATTATCCCTCGATCGTAAGTTTTCTTGGACCACAAGACTTGAACTTATACCTCATTTAGAGGAAACTGTGCATAGAATTACGTGATCCAATGATGTTGGTACACAACACTATAGTTTGGTAGTGAGAAATGAAAATGTACGTGAAAGACGACAAGAATTCCCAAAAAAGTGACGTTAAAACCCATAATCGGAAATGGAAAATAAATAGATTCATAATTGGACGAGTCAAGACTCCTGAATAATGCGCACCCAGTAATTTAATTTAACGACATTTTAATGTGCCCAAAAATCAAAACTTATATATGATCATGGAGCATTTCATTTCATAAACAAAGTATCAATTGTGAGTTCGACCCCTCAATGGGACTACATGTGTCCCTATATTAGATATCAAAATTTACATTTCATTATATTAAGTTCATGGACTCCCTTGTAATCGAAAAAAAAGTATCAATAGCGAGGTTGGTCCAAGAGTAAGATGGTACAATTCAAATGAATAGTATACGAAAGAATTCCTATAAGTTTTACGTTTTTTAACTTCAGTTCAATAATTTTTATTTTACAAAAATTAGTCCTATAAGTTTTATTTTGGAAATCAATATCCAAACTTAAATTTACATAATATTTTAAACAAGATACACGTTTCCAAAAGCACTACTTAATTTCTTAGTCAAATACTTAACTTTTAACTCACATATTTAGTAATTTACATAATTGTATAGTGTAATTTTTTTTTTCAGTTGCACCATAAAATTTTCCATGTATCTATCTAGCTATACAAGAAATGAGAAAAGGATTGCTTTATATGAAGCCACGTGAATCCTTTTGCCAACTTTTAATATATTTCTTTACCAAAAAAACTTTTAATATATTATTTGGGTACAAATTTAAATCACTTTAGATTGATAGAGAAACTAATAAGTCCATTCATCGAAAGAATTTCACATTATATCAATTAATCTTTTTCAACTTTTCTTATATATATTTTACTACTTATTTAAATACCCCTTTGGATAGATAAAGGGACAAATAAGTCCTATCAAATATAATTTCTATCCACAAAAAGAAGTTAAATCATAACAACTAATTTTTGTAACAATTAGTAAGAACAAACCATAACTTACATCATATTGCCTAAAATTTAAAAAAAAATTAATTAATTAATTATGTTCACTTAAAATAATATGATAACAAGAAAAGGGGCGTAGTGATGTGGCAAACGCCATCACTTAGGAATCAAGTAATTATAGGTTCAACTCTATACTGATGGATTACTTGTATGCTTCCCTGTATTTACATTCCTATTTCCTTTTATAATAATCTTATGGGCTATCTTTGTAGAAAAAACAATTTGAATACCATATATCTTATGGTTTGACGTTTTTATAAATATATCACATGGTTTAAAAAGTACGTAAAAAAGGCCCATGGTTTGCACTCTGTCCTTAATTTATCTCGACATTAAATTTTTCACCAATCATTGACGGATTTGCTGACGTGGCTAGGCTTTATGTGTGATGGCGCTTACATGGCAATATTGTTTTTGTGCAATATCAGCAAATCCGTCAATGATTGATGGAGAATTTAATATCTAGATAGATTCAGAACAAAATGTAAACCTTGGACCTTTTTACGAACTTTTTAAACTATGGGATAGATTTGCGAAAAATGTCAAATCATGGGATAATATATGATGTTAAAACCCCTAAGAAAAAAATAATAATAGCTAACACTTGATGATTACGTACTTTTATATAAAACTATGTCCTTTTGGAGATACCTGAGCGAGTGAATACTTATTATTACTCTCACTTATGTTGTGTTTTCTTTTTAAATTTTATTTTTAATTTTAGTATAAATAAATTATATGGATAGATTATTGACAATATTTTGCACAAACTAAATGAATCTTTATGTGCTTTTGTTGCAACTTTATATTTACGACTATAAGAATTTTGCCTCATTGGGACGGGTAACAGGGACGAAAATAAATCTATCTAAAATTAGAGACAGATTTATGAACGATAAAGAGACAGAAGTAGTTTAGATGGATTTTGAGACGGAATTTATGTGTCAAATTTTTATAGACAAAAAGCTATATCCTAATGTTGGGACGAACGATTCCGTAAAAAAAAAGGTGTCCATATACAAAAAGACGAACATTCAAACTGAAATATTTGTCTATGTAAATAGAGACGAAAATTTAAGATCGTGCAGTTTGTTTAAAATATTTGGACGAATTGAGATGTATATTTTCGTCCTTATCATAGAGACGAAATTAAGATGGAAATTTCCATCCCTATCACAGAGACAAAATTGAGACGGAAAGTTATGTCCTTTTTATAGAGATGGAAAATACTATCACAATTTCGTCCATAATATGTAAAATTTATATGCACGCTATATTCATTGTTTTCACAGATTATTGCGAAAAGAGCACAGCTTATCCCATTTTCCTTCTCTTTGCTTTCGATCTGACAATCCTTTACCCCCACCGGCGCCCTGCATATTAGCATCTTCGACGAATCTAAAGCATCCATAGGTTCTGCATCACGCTTCTTTTGTTTTTTGTCAGGTAAGTCTTACTGATTCAGAATATGCTCAATTCAGTTGAGTATTTCATAATCAAACCCTAACTTAGAGATAAGAACATTGTATATATATATGAAGCTCTTATAAATGGTAAATTATGCACGATCAATATTACAGTTTTTTGTTCTTTTGTTCTTATTAATAATATTTTTTATTGATAGAAAAAGAAAATTGGATGTCAATCTATAAATAAAATGCTTCAATGTGTATTAAGATTATATTTAATTGTACAAAGAAGGTAGAAGTTAGAGCATAGAATATTGGTAAGGTGTGCATGTGCCATGTCGAGGCACAGGACCGAATCTCGTCCAGTGCAAAGTGGAGGCGTGGGCTCACAATGCTCCCGCATGCTGAGGGCTTGCTCAGCTATGATGGCCTGGCTTCCTTAGAGCGTTCCCAATTATTTATATTTTTTAAATTGAAAAACTAAAAAATAAAAAATTTCAAGAGATTTTTATCTATATTTTAGAGACAAAAAATTTCCGTCTTTATAGCCCTCTTGAGACGAAAATCTCGATGTCATGGAGACGGAAAATTCCATCCATATTCCGTCTCTATTAAAATAGGGACGAAATACCAACATTTTTATCCGTCTACCACAGTCGAAAAGTTTCATTTCAATTCCGTCTCAATGAGAATGAATAGAAACAGAAAAATCCGTCTCAATACATAAAGACGGAATTGTACATGCCAATTAATTTGCAACGGTAAAATTACCTAGATGCAAAATCTATCTCTATTCCATCCCTATGGTCGATTAGGGACGAAATAGAGACAGATTTTGCCGTCCTTATTTTGTAGATTTCTTGTATTTCTAGAACAAGATTGGGATGGTGACTATTGAACTCAAATGACTGCCAATTTTAAGCAAAAAAAAAATACTATAAATTAATTAATTTTGATTGTATCACTATTAATATTATCCTTACCATCATCATCATCATCATTAGGATATATGGTGTAGCTATATAAATTAGTTAAAACTTGTCTGGGTCTGTTGAGGACATAAATAGTCGATGCAAAAATCATATTGCTATCTCGTCAGGGAATACGCAACTCTAGGAGTGCTTAGAGCACCTTCTCTTGAAGACTTCATAATGTACATGGCAACTCCTAGATATTATGAGTTAAGTTTTAATATTGAAGTGACATGGTGGACCCTCAATCTTCTATCCACTTGTACCCAGGGGCGGAGCCAGCATGTTAGCAGGGGGCAATTGCCCCCCCTGAACTTTAAATTTTTTAAAATTTTATCCCAAAAGTATGTTTATTTTAATATTTTTGCCCCCTTGCCCCCCCTGAACTTTGAATTTTTAAAATTTTACCCCAAAATTATATTTATTATAATATTTTTGCCCCCTCTCGACATAAATCCTGGCTTCGCCCCTGCTTGTACCCATCAGCTTATATCATATAGGAAAAAATATATTTCATAGCACAACATATTATTTTTGTGTCAATTTTACCACAACCTTATAAAATTACACTATATAACACATTGTTTACGGTATAGTGTCAGTTCTAACATGACGTCAAATTTTTTTGTAAAAATTAAATGGAAGGCTGATGTGGCACGCCCGTGGATGAATAGTGGACTTAGACTTTTGCCATATGCGAAATAACCCACATTCCTACATGCCCAATGCCCTTTTTCCCACCCGACTCTCTCATCATCAATTCTCAAATTCCATTCCCGCCTCTTCACACATCTCTCGCATCAATACAACTCCAAATTTCTCTTCAGTTGAATGCTTTGTCATTTTTTCCCGCTCTTCACCCATGTGCTTGTCAGTTTCTCTCTTCACACTTCTCCCCCTTTTGTTCCCATAGAAGAAAACGAACTAAAGTTTGCATTTCATTTGATAGGCATGAGTTTCCCTTTTTTTCTAATAAATTTTCATCTATTTTTCACTATATGAACTGCAATAATTTCAATATATGATTTTTTTTCCTCCTAGTGATTGCGTGATTGTTTTCAGAAAAAGCAATTGCGCATGCGAATAAGAGGGAATGAGATTCGGGCATTGATGGTGATGGATTCGGGTGGATAAAAGGGCATCGGACGGGTCGAAATATGAGTTATTCAGCAAGTGGCAAGGGTTTGGACTCATTATTTATTCACATGTATCACGCATTAACCTTTTGTTTAATTTTCATAGAAAATTTAACGTCATACCATAATTGACACTACATCCTAAATAATATGCTATATAATATAATTTTTAAAAATTATGATAAAATTGATACAAAAGTAAAAAGATATACTATTGTATATCTTTTTTCCATATCATATAAATGCTTAGGTAAGCAGTGACCTCTTCATCCCTCCATAAATTCAAAGGTTCATACGATCATAGGTCTTTGAATTTTAGGTGTTGACAATATTTGTCCACTTGTGGGAGAATTTCTTCCAATGAGGTCCCACATGTATACATTTTAATATTTTGTTTAACCTGTAGTCTGGATGGACGCATTGTACAGAGAAAATCTTAATACCAAAAGGGTATTAAAGTGTGTCCGGATGTAAAGGGTCATAATACAAAATATAGTGAAAAATCGGGAGATGAAAAGCAACTAAAATGATGGAAGCTAGAGTCCCAATTTTCGGCTAAAAGAGAGGTGTATGGATTTAGTGTATGAAATAAAAATTTTAATAATTAATAAAAGAGTATGAACAGTCTCAGCTCCACTATATTACACTTTCTTTAATAATGTAGAGTCCCATTAAAGAATCAATTGAATAACTTCTTGGTCCCAAATCGATGATGAAGCTACTTCATCAAATCATCTTAGATTTCATTTCTTTTTTTGGTGGGAAGATAATCATCTTTCTTAGCTGCTAAGTAAGAAAGCCGAAATAGAAATTGAACGTGAGGAATTCCAAGGAATCTGCATTTCATGATGCGCGTTGAATCCGTGTAATTCACTCTCACATGGCACCGCCTTATAGATGGGGGAGCGTGGACCACACGACATTCACCTTATCCTATATATCAATCAATCATCTATTATAAATAGAGCATTGGTTAACACAGGTTCTCCTCGCTCATAATCAATTGTTCTGTTCAAATCCTTACGTTTCCTCTCAGAGAACATTGCAGTACAAACATCAGGCAAATCAGGACTCGGACGATGAGGATGCCTCATCAAGGACACCACCATAACCATCAGCACCACGAGCACCTTCCCCATGGTGAAGGACATGTAGGGCGTCGTGGATGTGTGCGTCATATGCACAGCTGGGGTCATCGTGTAAGGCTTGGCCAACATTTTGGCCTGGGAAGCCATGGCAGGCACCGTCATCACTTCAGGCACGGAGCTGGGGATGTTTTTCTGGAGCAGCTCATGCACCGTGCCCATGGACATGCAGGTAGACATCATCACGGCCACGGGCATCACGGACATGGACTTGGTAGAGGACACGGGCATGGGCATGGGCATGGACAGGGACATGGGCATGGGCATGGACATATGCAAGGAAATGGGACATCATTAGTCCTGGTAGAGACATGAAATCTCTGGGATAGACATCGACCTTAAAATATAGCAGTACGATCCGCTTGGACTTGAACGATGAACTACTGCTCCTTCAAGACCACAGCCAGTGGATCCATATACCGTACTTTTTCAGCTTTTGATCAAGACGCGGGATCAATCGAGTCAGATTTGATCATCTCGCGGATGATTGTGGAGTATCAGTAAGTGTCCCTCTTAATAGACGGAAAAGATGGGAGCACTGGCGTCCTGCTTGGTTTGGAGAATAATCGGCCTATAGTTGCCGGAGAAGTCTGTGTTGAGCTGGATGGATGGATGTATGTTGGAAATAATTCAAGAAGATTGCTCATGTGCAGTAATTTTCAGTATGGTGTGATTATGGGTGTTCTCTATTGATCGAGATTCTTGCTGTTGGCGTGACCACATATGTAATAATTATATTCTGTATGCATGGTAATTGAATTTTTATGCTTGACATATGAATATGTCAATATAATTCAACTCACTGCGTAATTCGTTCATGGATTGCCCATTTTTCTCTTTTACGGCTGGAGTAAGATTTTATTTGTTTAATTACACGTGAGAAGGATAAAGATACGCCAAAGTTGATAATGCAGAATTCCGATAAGACGATGTATATACATCGGAGTCTTGAGGACGCCTTAAGACCCAAAAACAAAATTAAATTGTGCCTTAATTACGTAAACTTATATATGGCTGGGCTTCTCCTCAATTGAGCTCCAAAAATTGGGCTGAAAATATGAAACCTTGGGCCTTCTTCCTGACTAAAGCCTTTAATCAAACCAGCTTACCCCACCATAGTCTCGGTCTGCCTCTTCAAATCTGATCCAATATTTCTCCAAAATTCGAGAAAATTATCGAGATACCATACACATGTCACGGCTCAAATATTTTCATGAATCACGAAAAATAAGTGTAAACAGGCGGATATATTTCTCTTTAACATTAGGACGAACTCGTCCATGCAAACACTCGAGAGTTCTCTAGAGTAATTTTATAGTCAACTGGTGCTAAAAGCATTACCCTCTTTGGAGCAAGCTGAATGGACCACGTGCACGTGGGTCAACCACTTGTAGCTTCAACAAGCGCCAATTTCGGAGGATGTAGGGTTCACAACCAAATATGATGTTGTTGAGGCGCGCGTATTCCTCCCTAATATTTTATGTGTTAATTAGGCGCCAAGCAAGAAATTTCAGCACATATATATTCAAGAACTGACATGGGAGACCCATGCTCGAATTTCTCAGCTTAAGCCTGCGAAAATTTGGCACGGTGGACCAAGTCGTTGACTCATGGGTTGGAAGGTGAAACAATTTTTTCATGACTCGATTATAGAATGAGAATAATTCTCGCCCAGTTGCTGGCTTAAATTACCCATGGAATTCTTTCAGGCTTGTATTGTGTTTTTTGAAGACATTATAGGGACAAAAAAAATGTCTAATGCAATCAAATACCGTACTGAGCGAAAACTTAAAGAATGGTGCACATTTACTAACTCGATCTCTCTTTTGCGAGGTTGATTAATGTGTTTGGCTAGAAAATATCAGAGCGGGGAACTTCTACGGTACAATTAAGGGATAGAGTCGCCGCAGCTCCACTGATCGGATTGTTCCTCCTCTCTCACACGTTCTTTCTTTCTTTCTGGGCGATTCAACTGGTGTTAAGCAGAATCACAGTACCCATGGTGGCATCAGAGAATTTTCCCATATAGAATGATCAGAATTGATACTTTCGTCCGATCAGCTGTTATTGCGAGTCATTTACATTGGTTGCCCCAAAAGAAAAATTAAACTAATTTGAGCTTTGCTCCTCAACACAGGGAGAACACAGAAACTAAAGTTAAGGGAAGTGAGTTAACCTCATATTGATCCTTTCATTAATTGTTCAACATTAATTACTTTGCATATACCATTTCGAAGGGTGCATATACCACGGAATTTATTGAAAATATTGCAGAACGTAACATTTATGAAAACGAGGACGACCAAACTTACGAATCCGACCTACAACGGTAGTATTTGGAGCAACCGGGGCTATGGGGATTCGACTGGGAAGGGAGGCCACAGCCATCACTCTTGCTGTAAGCTTGGCCTCTGGCCCCACCGCCGCAGGTTGGCTGGTCCTTCCTGAGAGCCCCATACGACAGGTGCCGCGATTCCTCCATGAACCTTCTGCTCACCTCGGAATCAAACTCAAATTCCGTGGCCAGCTCATCGCACTCCGCTATCGAGCCCCTGCACGTGGCGGTGTCTGCGTACGTCGTCCTCGAGTAGGAGACAGGGAGGTGAAGGACGAGGAAGACGATCAGGAAGTTGTACTGTAGGAAGAAGGTGTTGTGTTTGCTCATAGTTATCTTGTTCTTTCTTCCTTTAGCGGGCTCTCTGCGGTCCCTGACCTATGAAGAGCATTTGGAATTTTGGTGGAAGCGTGCAAAAAATATAAAAACACTCCGCACCTCACAAACATGTCATGATGGAACTTGGAAGTGCTTGAATAATATTATAAGCTTTCACATTTAGGTTATCACGTGGAAAGAAGTCAACGACAATCACTCCACTTGGGCTTTTGAACGGCAGGGATCACATTTTTAGCTTTATATTTATTCGGTGAGACCACCTCTTTCAAATTCAATGATTTATTAGGATATGGAGAATTGGAGTTTAGTGCAGCGGTAGTAAGGATGGCAGTGGTGTGGATATGGTGCGGATATCACGAGAATCGCAATCGCACTGTGATCTAAAACTGCACACCTTATGAACACTACATCCGCCGCTGTTTTGAAAATTGGAAACCACATCCGCACCATAAAGAAATCACGGTTGTCCGCACCGCATTGCACCGCACCACAAAATTAGATTAAATAAAAATCAAGAAAAACATAACAGTTAAAGAAATAAATAAAATAAAAACCTATTAAATAAAAATGATTCATAAATTAGTATTCTATCTATTTAATTTTATTTTATTTATTAAATTGATTAAGAAAACAAGTGAGACTGAAATTTGGGCTTGAAAAATGGGTTGAAAACAATTTATATGTATAGAAACATAAAGTTGTCGTGCGGTTTTTTTCATCAAAACCATATCCCCTCAGACTATTCACCAAAATTGAGACCTCGAAATGGAATCTCACTCTTCTTCCTTTTTTTTCTTTTTGTTTGTTTTAAATTTTTTAATTTCATTTTTAAATTTAGTGATGTGGTATTAGCACAGAACATTTGACGAAAAAATTGACAGAGATCGAGATCGCGCTAAATTTGGAGTAAATATAAAATGTATGGATTTTACGAAAAATTAAAAGTATGTCCTAAACTAGGGGCATGCACAAGTACCGGGTATACTCGGAATCGGTCGGAATCTACCTGTTAGGGTAGGATTCGGGTAACTTGTATTGATAATAGGGTAGGGTCCGGCTATTAAAATTAGGAACCGGTAAAAACAGGTTCCGATTCCCGTTCCTCCATATAGGGTACCCAAACCGGAATCGGAACAAATAATTTTTCCTAATTATATTCAAATATATTTCTCCTTTTTGTGTTACCCTCTTTCCCTCTATGTCTCTCTCTCGGTGGAAGCTTCATATTCCTTATTGTCGGCAGCTTTGGTTCCACAACGATCGGTGTGTCCTCGGTGAGGCCTGATCGTATTACGGATGTTTAGTTTTGTGAATTGATTGATGAGACATATTACTCTTTATTGTAGATATATTGTAAATTAATCTAAATTTATGTCGACATTCTATTTTGTGTAATTATTAATTGTGGATGACACATTTTTAATTTTATTTAGTGAGACAAAAAAAATTTATAAGTTTCAACAGGGTACCCCGAACATGTGGTATAATACAGGTTTTGGATAGGTTATAGTTCCAGAACTTAACAGGGTATTGTTCGGTTTCAAAATCTTAGAACTTGTTCCTTACATAGTAGGGTCTAGATAAAGTGAAAAAAACAGGATATCCGGACCCAAACACCCCTACCCTAAACCTGAGAAAAATTGAACGTATTTAGATGGGAATAAAAAGGGGAGGAGTAATAAAAGGGAACGGGAATAATTCAGTACTACGTCTTGCTGTCTCTTCGTTTTGATGAGTCCTGCCAGTTTAAAAGCATTATGTGCGTTGATTTCATCAAAGAAACATGTTTTTAGCTCGAGAAATACCTTAATTTATAGCCAGTAAATTGTTTGCACACTTCACTGACATCATATGATCACACAATTTTTCATTTGTAGCCAAAGATAGAGGGCTATGCGTCAATTCGAGGGTGGCACAACACTTCGTACTGTGTTTTTCCAATCATAGTAATGACATGACAGGGTACATAAATAATAAATATCACTTCTTGGGTGACTCCTCCCCAACAAGGGAAAAGTGACAGTCTTTTTTTTTCTTTTCCTTTTTAAATGAGTAATGATAATAAAAAAGTTTTTTTTTCCATTCATAAGAAATGTTCATAAACTTAATACAATAAAATATAAATCATAACAATTAATAAAGTGATACAAATAGTTTCATTAGGTATCGAATTAGGAATCTCTTAGTAAAAAAATTTACAATGACAAAAAAAAACAACAGTTTCTAGTTTTTCAATGAAAAGAACATAATTTCATTTCATGAATTGGAACCCAAACCTTAAACTTGAAGACTTTCAGTTTGAAGAGAATCGAGTGAGTAACTTATATAAACATTATTAAACGAAAATAAATAGAATAATAAAAAAGGAACTGGCATGCATATTCTTATATCTTAGTACCTACGGCGGCGTCCAACGCCATTTCGCCTACAATCGTAATCCATGCGTCCTTTGCCTTCTCATAAGTTTTGATGTATACTCATCTACACAGATAGTGACCTTGAGATGCTTCTTAAGCTACAAACGCAAATTAATTATTTTGGAGTTTGTAAGGGAAGACCGCTTCCTTTGGAAGAAAAGAGAAGACGGATTTACGAACAAGTCAAAAGTACGTCAATGAACGCACTTGCAATATTAGCATGGAAAATCGTTCCAAATAAGCTAACAACAACCTCCACCTGCATGAAACACAAATTATCATGCACGTAATTTAGAAATATTTTTTATGTTAAGCAGGCAACTTTTAGTCCAAGTAGGTCCCATTTCTATTTCTTGTTATTGTAGTTCTTACAAAGGATACATTGATAATATAAGCATTAATTTGCCAAGCATTTCTAGTAGGTTGATTAGTTATGCTAAAAGCCTGACGAGGGTGGTAAGCAAAGTAGCCTGAAAAATAGAATGAGGTTATGAAGGATGAAATATTAAAAGTAACATATTAAAGCTCAATGAATAAGCAACCTATGTCCAATTCGTAAACCAAAGATTCATTTTAAAGAGCGACGTAAGAAAACAAAGGAAGCACATAAACCGGGGAGCCGAGATACAGTATTACATTTTCTAAGGATCATTGGCCGTGTAACTCTAAAAAAGGATGCCACCATGAGATCAAATGCCATTGCAAGAAAATGGATTACTTATGTTCAAAGTACAGTGACAATAAGTAACGAAATATGGAAAGCACAACGAGGTTATATGGTGTTGATAATCTAAATCACTAGTAAGTAACGTAACCTGAAAAATATAATGAGGTTATAAACGGTTAAATTAATAATCTGAATAAAATTAAACTCAATATATCAGAAGCCAGTCTCCAATTCATTACCGTCATCTTTATTATATTATCTAATATAAAAGTTTTAGATTAAGGGGAAAAAAAAAGAATGAGACCATACCTCCTTCCTCTTATCTCATTTGCTTTTGACCTTAATAAAGTCTATAAGTGAAAAACTTATAATTAGTTATCTGCGGTAATTGTTTTTAATATCAACGTATAAGCTTTCCCTGTTGTATAATCTAAAAGAAGTAGAGAACTTACTCAAATGCTCATAAACAGCCAACAAATGCTCAAAAAGGCAGGACATGTAACCACTGGAAAAAGCTTGAGTAACGACCAGGACGACTGCCTGATGCAATCTATTAAGCACAATCACTGTACTTTGTATGCATGCCTTGAATAAACAAAAGCGGAAAAAGCTTGTTCAACATCAAAAGACTTTTATAGTCATGGTTCCATTATTAATCTGAAATCAATCTTCACTTCCTGGGACCCAAAACTACCAGACAAGAACTGAAGCCAAAAGATACATTAAATTCTTAACAATCTCAAACCATCTCGACATGCAAAAAACCAAGAAAATTAGCATAATATGGAATTAGAAGCCCATGTAAAGATCAGATGGGTCTCCATAATTCTTGGTTTCATGATCAATCTCAACAATATTCAGCTCCTTGGATCCATATCCAAATGTCACTGAATGATAACTGTGCAAAATGCACAGAATTGTTGATAGCTTAATTTCCTTGCATTAAACTCATTACTTCCCAAGGCTTCTATTCAGTAACTGGTGGGCAAAAACGAAACTTTCCTATGATAAGGATATAATGAAGGTTGCAAGCATACATTGATATTGCAACCCAAAAAGTGCTGGAAATGCAATGTAAGTATAAAATTAAAAAAAATTACCACATAAATTCATCGCAGGACAAGTCCATTAGATACATTACACGTCTAATTTGATTTAAATGAATCAGCAGGGCAAGTCCATTGCTTCGTACCATATGAAGATCTAAAGTCATTCTAATGGCAGATAATAATTTATCCATTTATCGATAATTACAAAAAATATTACTGCCAAACTAACATAAAACTTCATTGAGATCAATAAATGGAATTTTCCATAAGGCAGCTTCAAGGCTTCTTGGATCAGTACCCCTAACATAATCATACCAATGGTTTCTTCCTCATAAATACTCTCAAACCTCCTGAAGTTAAGAGATTTGGCAAATGGAATCGTTTGCAATCTAATACACTATAAACATGTTTATCTAACCAAAAGAATTGCCTTAACGATAAATCATAAAAGTACCTGCTTGGTTTCAAAAGGATTCATGTAAGTGAGAGAATTTGATGTACCTCTGCTTCTTTGAATCCTTTTATCATGCATCATATGGGTGTGTAGTTTTTTTCTGCGTCAAATTGAGAATATAATTCTTCGTAAGGATACAAATATGTAAATCTAAGAAATAACAACATCAAATTGATCAATTACCTCTGCAATTAGAAATTCAAGCAGCCCATCTAAGGTGGTGTTTGATAAATTAAATGCTTAAAAATTAAACACTTAATTAGTTAAAGGAATAAATGTATTGGAAGAGGGGAGGAATGAATAAGGATGAAAGAAGTTTTATGAGGGATAAAGACTAAAGAGTATCAATAAGTGAACAAATGACTTATTTCATTAAATCAAAATTTTCTACTTATTTTATTAAGTGTTTTTTTACTTAATGATTAATTAGTTTAGATCATCATTTATAATATTTTCTTTTTTTTTTTTACATTCTTTTTTTCTTAACTTGTAACTAACTGACAGAGCACCAAACGCTCGGATACATAAACCAACCATCTTGCCAATAAAATAATCACTTAAACCAGCAAACCAGAATTGTAGGGGAATGTCTCCATTTGGAGGGCAAGGCGAAGTGACCGGCTATGGCTACCGAATGGCCTGGGAAGCAGAGCAGCCGGGTGAGGCCAGCAAGATAGAGGGAGAGAGAGAGAGCCAGCAAAAGAGAGGAGAGAGGGAGGGAGCAGTTCTGTTCTTGTATTTATTGATCGAGCGAACAGTTATCAAAAGATCCAAAGGAGACGTTTTTGTGCGAAAGGGTTTAATGGGGCAAGGGTAGATCTGATTAGGCCTACATAGGATAAGAGGGAAGACAGAGGAAGTTGGGAGCGAAGAGTGGCAATTTGGGTGCGGAAAGAGAACGGTTGTATTTTAGGAAGAGGCAGGGGCAATTTCAGAATTATGAAAATATGGGATTAGATAGGGTAGATCATCGACAAATTTTTCAATATTTTTTCATGATTTTAAATAGAACAATGTTTTGCTCTAGTGAAATTAAACCCAAACTCTATTGATTACAATCGAGAATGTGTACAACTACATTATACCTTCTTTCTCGTAAGCATACATACTTAATTGCTAAGAAAGCAGCAATATCGATAGCTATTTAAATTCCAATGCGAGTTGAATCCGTGTAAATTCTTTCATGCTGCAGCGCCTCATAGATGGGAAAAGAGTTGGCTAAACATTCATCCTATCAATCAACCATTATAAATAAAGCATCAGGAACGAGAAGTTTTCCTCATAGATAATCAAACAATCTGCTCACTTATAGGCGATTTCACTAAGAAAATATCCTAATACAAACATTAAGCAATTCAGCAAGGCGTGGACGATGAAGAGGTCTCCTCATCAAGGGCACAACCACTACTATTACCATCACAATCTTCGTCATCAGCAGGGTGAAGGACATGTAGGGCATCACGGTCATGGGCATCGTATTCACGACTGCGGTTAGCATGTCCGCAGGTTCGAATGGCATTACGGTCTAGGAAACCATATCGAGCACCATCATCAGCTGGGGCACCACATATAGGAGGTTCTTTTGGGGCAACTCATGCACTGTCCCCATGGAGATGCAGTTGGACTACAACTTCACGGTTATGGGCATCACAGCCATCATGGGCATGGACTTAGGGGAGGTCATGGTCTTAATTAATGGAGGACATGGTGATGGAAGAACTCACTTTCATCAACACGGGCATGGGCATGGACATCATCGTCCATGCTAACCTAGAGAGAAAATCTCGGTCATCATAGCACTAGAAGTAATCCAATTGTCGTACTTGAATAAATGATAGACGTACGTATTTGCTCTTTCAAGATCACCCCCAATGGATCCAAACACTGTTGTTTCTTACCTTATCAGATTAGAAAAATCCAATTATAGGATCCATCAAGTCAGATTCAATCTTGACAGTTGCCATCATCTTTGATGATTGTTGAATATCAGTTGGAGCCCGTTGTAGTAGACAGCAGGGTGGAAGCTTAACTATACTGCTTGTATTATAGTATAATCGACCGATTGTTATGAGTACCGAAGAAACTTGTTTGATAAGCTAAATGTTGGAAATTATTCATGTAGACACCTCGTCTGCTATTTTACTTTGTGCATATATTGTACTTGAAAGGAATTGTTTATGTTTGATATAAGATTGAGCCTCCGTTGAAAGATTACTTTTTCCGACACAATTTGTGCATGGAGCTATGGAAATTTTACTCTTTTATTTACAGCCAGCGCAATATTTCATTTAATTAATCGATTATTAGATGAGTATGTTCTCCTAGCAGTATACTTCCTTTTGGTAAGAGCATATTATCAACTTACTAATAAAATTGAGCATAATATACACAACAATGATTACCAAAATACACCAGTAATTGAACTGGAAAAAAAAAAAAAGCAAGATCCTACACATGAACTATACCCACAATAGAGACGCATAACCATGTAATGTAGTACAAGACACTCTTGTTGTTGTACACAACACTATCCCGGGATACACCACCTGGTACATGAAATGAAACCCAATGAGTCCCTATGAGAAATTATCCCTCGATCGTAAGTTTTCTTGGACCACAAGACTTGAACTTATACCTCATTTAGAGGAAACTGTGCATAGAATTACGTGATCCAATGATGTTGGTACACAACACTATAGTTTGGTAGTGAGAAATGAAAATGTACGTGAAAGACGACAAGAATTCCCAAAAAAGTGACGTTAAAACCCATAATCGGAAATGGAAAATAAATAGATTCATAATTGGACGAGTCAAGACTCCTGAATAATGCGCACCCAGTAATTTAATTTAACGACATTTTAATGTGCCCAAAAATCAAAACTTATATATGATCATGGAGCATTTCATTTCATAAACAAAGTATCAATTGTGAGTTCGACCCCTCAATGGGACTACATGTGTCCCTATATTAGATATCAAAATTTACATTTCATTATATTAAGTTCATGGACTCCCTTGTAATCGAAAAAAAAGTATCAATAGCGAGGTTGGTCCAAGAGTAAGATGGTACAATTCAAATGAATAGTATACGAAAGAATTCCTATAAGTTTTACGTTTTTTAACTTCAGTTCAATAATTTTTATTTTACAAAAATTAGTCCTATAAGTTTTATTTTGGAAATCAATATCCAAACTTAAATTTACATAATATTTTAAACAAGATACACGTTTCCAAAAGCACTACTTAATTTCTTAGTCAAATACTTAACTTTTAACTCACATATTTAGTAATTTACATAATTGTATAGTGTAATTTTTTTTTCAGTTGCACCATAAAATTTTCCATGTATCTATCTAGCTATACAAGAAATGAGAAAAGGATTGCTTTATATGAAGCCACGTGAATCCTTTTGCCAACTTTTAATATATTTCTTTACCAAAAAAACTTTTAATATATTATTTGGGTACAAATTTAAATCACTTTAGATTGATAGAGAAACTAATAAGTCCATTCATCGAAAGAATTTCACATTATATCAATTAATCTTTTTCAACTTTTCTTATATATATTTTACTACTTATTTAAATACCCCTTTGGATAGATAAAGGGACAAATAAGTCCTATCAAATATAATTTCTATCCACAAAAAGAAGTTAAATCATAACAACTAATTTTTGTAACAATTAGTAAGAACAAACCATAACTTACATCATATTGCCTAAAATTTAAAAAAAAATTAATTAATTAATTATGTTCACTTAAAATAATATGATAACAAGAAAAGGGGCGTAGTGATGTGGCAAACGCCATCACTTAGGAATCAAGTAATTATAGGTTCAACTCTATACTGATGGATTACTTGTATGCTTCCCTGTATTTACATTCCTATTTCCTTTTATAATAATCTTATGGGCTATCTTTGTAGAAAAAACAATTTGAATACCATATATCTTATGGTTTGACGTTTTTATAAATATATCACATGGTTTAAAAAGTACGTAAAAAAGGCCCATGGTTTGCACTCTGTCCTTAATTTATCTCGACATTAAATTTTTCACCAATCATTGACGGATTTGCTGACGTGGCTAGGCTTTATGTGTGATGGCGCTTACATGGCAATATTGTTTTTGTGCAATATCAGCAAATCCGTCAATGATTGATGGAGAATTTAATATCTAGATAGATTCAGAACAAAATGTAAACCTTGGACCTTTTTACGAACTTTTTAAACTATGGGATAGATTTGCGAAAAATGTCAAATCATGGGATAATATATGATGTTAAAACCCCTAAGAAAAAAATAATAATAGCTAACACTTGATGATTACGTACTTTTATATAAAACTATGTCCTTTTGGAGATACCTGAGCGAGTGAATACTTATTATTACTCTCACTTATGTTGTGTTTTCTTTTTAAATTTTATTTTTAATTTTAGTATAAATAAATTATATGGATAGATTATTGACAATATTTTGCACAAACTAAATGAATCTTTATGTGCTTTTGTTGCAACTTTATATTTACGACTATAAGAATTTTGCCTCATTGGGACGGGTAACAGGGACGAAAATAAATCTATCTAAAATTAGAGACAGATTTATGAACGATAAAGAGACAGAAGTAGTTTAGATGGATTTTGAGACGGAATTTATGTGTCAAATTTTTATAGACAAAAAGCTATATCCTAATGTTGGGACGAACGATTCCGTAAAAAAAAAGGTGTCCATATACAAAAAGACGAACATTCAAACTGAAATATTTGTCTATGTAAATAGAGACGAAAATTTAAGATCGTGCAGTTTGTTTAAAATATTTGGACGAATTGAGATGTATATTTTCGTCCTTATCATAGAGACGAAATTAAGATGGAAATTTCCATCCCTATCACAGAGACAAAATTGAGACGGAAAGTTATGTCCTTTTTATAGAGATGGAAAATACTATCACAATTTCGTCCATAATATGTAAAATTTATATGCACGCTATATTCATTGTTTTCACAGATTATTGCGAAAAGAGCACAGCTTATCCCATTTTCCTTCTCTTTGCTTTCGATCTGACAATCCTTTACCCCCACCGGCGCCCTGCATATTAGCATCTTCGACGAATCTAAAGCATCCATAGGTTCTGCATCACGCTTCTTTTGTTTTTTGTCAGGTAAGTCTTACTGATTCAGAATATGCTCAATTCAGTTGAGTATTTCATAATCAAACCCTAACTTAGAGATAAGAACATTGTATATATATATGAAGCTCTTATAAATGGTAAATTATGCACGATCAATATTACAGTTTTTTGTTCTTTTGTTCTTATTAATAATATTTTTTATTGATAGAAAAAGAAAATTGGATGTCAATCTATAAATAAAATGCTTCAATGTGTATTAAGATTATATTTAATTGTACAAAGAAGGTAGAAGTTAGAGCATAGAATATTGGTAAGGTGTGCATGTGCCATGTCGAGGCACAGGACCGAATCTCGTCCAGTGCAAAGTGGAGGCGTGGGCTCACAATGCTCCCGCATGCTGAGGGCTTGCTCAGCTATGATGGCCTGGCTTCCTTAGAGCGTTCCCAATTATTTATATTTTTTAAATTGAAAAACTAAAAAATAAAAAATTTCAAGAGATTTTTATCTATATTTTAGAGACAAAAAATTTCCGTCTTTATAGCCCTCTTGAGACGAAAATCTCGATGTCATGGAGACGGAAAATTCCATCCATATTCCGTCTCTATTAAAATAGGGACGAAATACCAACATTTTTATCCGTCTACCACAGTCGAAAAGTTTCATTTCAATTCCGTCTCAATGAGAATGAATAGAAACAGAAAAATCCGTCTCAATACATAAAGACGGAATTGTACATGCCAATTAATTTGCAACGGTAAAATTACCTAGATGCAAAATCTATCTCTATTCCATCCCTATGGTCGATTAGGGACGAAATAGAGACAGATTTTGCCGTCCTTATTTTGTAGATTTCTTGTATTTCTAGAACAAGATTGGGATGGTGACTATTGAACTCAAATGACTGCCAATTTTAAGCAAAAAAAAAATACTATAAATTAATTAATTTTGATTGTATCACTATTAATATTATCCTTACCATCATCATCATCATCATTAGGATATATGGTGTAGCTATATAAATTAGTTAAAACTTGTCTGGGTCTGTTGAGGACATAAATAGTCGATGCAAAAATCATATTGCTATCTCGTCAGGGAATACGCAACTCTAGGAGTGCTTAGAGCACCTTCTCTTGAAGACTTCATAATGTACATGGCAACTCCTAGATATTATGAGTTAAGTTTTAATATTGAAGTGACATGGTGGACCCTCAATCTTCTATCCACTTGTACCCAGGGGCGGAGCCAGCATGTTAGCAGGGGGCAATTGCCCCCCCTGAACTTTAAATTTTTTAAAATTTTATCCCAAAAGTATGTTTATTTTAATATTTTTGCCCCCTTGCCCCCCCTGAACTTTGAATTTTTAAAATTTTACCCCAAAATTATATTTATTATAATATTTTTGCCCCCTCTCGACATAAATCCTGGCTTCGCCCCTGCTTGTACCCATCAGCTTATATCATATAGGAAAAAATATATTTCATAGCACAACATATTATTTTTGTGTCAATTTTACCACAACCTTATAAAATTACACTATATAACACATTGTTTACGGTATAGTGTCAGTTCTAACATGACGTCAAATTTTTTTGTAAAAATTAAATGGAAGGCTGATGTGGCACGCCCGTGGATGAATAGTGGACTTAGACTTTTGCCATATGCGAAATAACCCACATTCCTACATGCCCAATGCCCTTTTTCCCACCCGACTCTCTCATCATCAATTCTCAAATTCCATTCCCGCCTCTTCACACATCTCTCGCATCAATACAACTCCAAATTTCTCTTCAGTTGAATGCTTTGTCATTTTTTCCCGCTCTTCACCCATGTGCTTGTCAGTTTCTCTCTTCACACTTCTCCCCCTTTTGTTCCCATAGAAGAAAACGAACTAAAGTTTGCATTTCATTTGATAGGCATGAGTTTCCCTTTTTTTCTAATAAATTTTCATCTATTTTTCACTATATGAACTGCAATAATTTCAATATATGATTTTTTTTCCTCCTAGTGATTGCGTGATTGTTTTCAGAAAAAGCAATTGCGCATGCGAATAAGAGGGAATGAGATTCGGGCATTGATGGTGATGGATTCGGGTGGATAAAAGGGCATCGGACGGGTCGAAATATGAGTTATTCAGCAAGTGGCAAGGGTTTGGACTCATTATTTATTCACATGTATCACGCATTAACCTTTTGTTTAATTTTCATAGAAAATTTAACGTCATACCATAATTGACACTACATCCTAAATAATATGCTATATAATATAATTTTTAAAAATTATGATAAAATTGATACAAAAGTAAAAAGATATACTATTGTATATCTTTTTTCCATATCATATAAATGCTTAGGTAAGCAGTGACCTCTTCATCCCTCCATAAATTCAAAGGTTCATACGATCATAGGTCTTTGAATTTTAGGTGTTGACAATATTTGTCCACTTGTGGGAGAATTTCTTCCAATGAGGTCCCACATGTATACATTTTAATATTTTGTTTAACCTGTAGTCTGGATGGACGCATTGTACAGAGAAAATCTTAATACCAAAAGGGTATTAAAGTGTGTCCGGATGTAAAGGGTCATAATACAAAATATAGTGAAAAATCGGGAGATGAAAAGCAACTAAAATGATGGAAGCTAGAGTCCCAATTTTCGGCTAAAAGAGAGGTGTATGGATTTAGTGTATGAAATAAAAATTTTAATAATTAATAAAAGAGTATGAACAGTCTCAGCTCCACTATATTACACTTTCTTTAATAATGTAGAGTCCCATTAAAGAATCAATTGAATAACTTCTTGGTCCCAAATCGATGATGAAGCTACTTCATCAAATCATCTTAGATTTCATTTCTTTTTTGGTGGGAAGATAATCATCTTTCTTAGCTGCTAAGTAAGAAAGCCGAAATAGAAATTGAACGTGAGGAATTCCAAGGAATCTGCATTTCATGATGCGCGTTGAATCCGTGTAATTCACTCTCACATGGCACCGCCTTATAGATGGGGGAGCGTGGACCACACGACATTCACCTTATCCTATATATCAATCAATCATCTATTATAAATAGAGCATTGGTTAACACAGGTTCTCCTCGCTCATAATCAATTGTTCTGTTCAAATCCTTACGTTTCCTCTCAGAGAACATTGCAGTACAAACATCAGGCAAATCAGGACTCGGACGATGAGGATGCCTCATCAAGGACACCACCATAACCATCAGCACCACGAGCACCTTCCCCATGGTGAAGGACATGTAGGGCGTCGTGGATGTGTGCGTCATATGCACAGCTGGGGTCATCGTGTAAGGCTTGGCCAACATTTTGGCCTGGGAAGCCATGGCAGGCACCGTCATCACTTCAGGCACGGAGCTGGGGATGTTTTTCTGGAGCAGCTCATGCACCGTGCCCATGGACATGCAGGTAGACATCATCACGGCCACGGGCATCACGGACATGGACTTGGTAGAGGACACGGGCATGGGCATGGGCATGGACAGGGACATGGGCATGGGCATGGACATATGCAAGGAAATGGGACATCATTAGTCCTGGTAGAGACATGAAATCTCTGGGATAGACATCGACCTTAAAATATAGCAGTACGATCCGCTTGGACTTGAACGATGAACTACTGCTCCTTCAAGACCACAGCCAGTGGATCCATATACCGTACTTTTTCAGCTTTTGATCAAGACGCGGGATCAATCGAGTCAGATTTGATCATCTCGCGGATGATTGTGGAGTATCAGTAAGTGTCCCTCTTAATAGACGGAAAAGATGGGAGCACTGGCGTCCTGCTTGGTTTGGAGAATAATCGGCCTATAGTTGCCGGAGAAGTCTGTGTTGAGCTGGATGGATGGATGTATGTTGGAAATAATTCAAGAAGATTGCTCATGTGCAGTAATTTTCAGTATGGTGTGATTATGGGTGTTCTCTATTGATCGAGATTCTTGCTGTTGGCGTGACCACATATGTAATAATTATATTCTGTATGCATGGTAATTGAATTTTTATGCTTGACATATGAATATGTCAATATAATTCAACTCACTGCGTAATTCGTTCATGGATTGCCCATTTTTCTCTTTTACGGCTGGAGTAAGATTTTATTTGTTTAATTACACGTGAGAAGGATAAAGATACGCCAAAGTTGATAATGCAGAATTCCGATAAGACGATGTATATACATCGGAGTCTTGAGGACGCCTTAAGACCCAAAAACAAAATTAAATTGTGCCTTAATTACGTAAACTTATATATGGCTGGGCTTCTCCTCAATTGAGCTCCAAAAATTGGGCTGAAAATATGAAACCTTGGGCCTTCTTCCTGACTAAAGCCTTTAATCAAACCAGCTTACCCCACCATAGTCTCGGTCTGCCTCTTCAAATCTGATCCAATATTTCTCCAAAATTCGAGAAAATTATCGAGATACCATACACATGTCACGGCTCAAATATTTTCATGAATCACGAAAAATAAGTGTAAACAGGCGGATATATTTCTCTTTAACATTAGGACGAACTCGTCCATGCAAACACTCGAGAGTTCTCTAGAGTAATTTTATAGTCAACTGGTGCTAAAAGCATTACCCTCTTTGGAGCAAGCTGAATGGACCACGTGCACGTGGGTCAACCACTTGTAGCTTCAACAAGCGCCAATTTCGGAGGATGTAGGGTTCACAACCAAATATGATGTTGTTGAGGCGCGCGTATTCCTCCCTAATATTTTATGTGTTAATTAGGCGCCAAGCAAGAAATTTCAGCACATATATATTCAAGAACTGACATGGGAGACCCATGCTCGAATTTCTCAGCTTAAGCCTGCGAAAATTTGGCACGGTGGACCAAGTCGTTGACTCATGGGTTGGAAGGTGAAACAATTTTTTCATGACTCGATTATAGAATGAGAATAATTCTCGCCCAGTTGCTGGCTTAAATTACCCATGGAATTCTTTCAGGCTTGTATTGTGTTTTTTGAAGACATTATAGGGACAAAAAAAATGTCTAATGCAATCAAATACCGTACTGAGCGAAAACTTAAAGAATGGTGCACATTTACTAACTCGATCTCTCTTTTGCGAGGTTGATTAATGTGTTTGGCTAGAAAATATCAGAGCGGGGAACTTCTACGGTACAATTAAGGGATAGAGTCGCCGCAGCTCCACTGATCGGATTGTTCCTCCTCTCTCACACGTTCTTTCTTTCTTTCTGGGCGATTCAACTGGTGTTAAGCAGAATCACAGTACCCATGGTGGCATCAGAGAATTTTCCCATATAGAATGATCAGAATTGATACTTTCGTCCGATCAGCTGTTATTGCGAGTCATTTACATTGGTTGCCCCAAAAGAAAAATTAAACTAATTTGAGCTTTGCTCCTCAACACAGGGAGAACACAGAAACTAAAGTTAAGGGAAGTGAGTTAACCTCATATTGATCCTTTCATTAATTGTTCAACATTAATTACTTTGCATATACCATTTTGAAGGGTACATATACCACGGAATTTATTGAAAATATTGTAGAACGTAACATTTATGAAAATGATGACGACCAAACTTACGAACCCGACCTACAACGGTAGTATTTGGGGCAACTCGGGCTATGGGGATTCGACTTTGAAGGGAGGCCACAGGAATCACTCTTGCTGTAAGCTTGGCCTCTGGCCCCACCGCTGCAGGTTGGCTGGTCCTTCCTGAGAGCCCCATACGACAGGTGCCGTGATTCCTCCATGAACCTTCTGCTTACCTCGGAATCAAACACGAATTCCGTGGTGAGCTCGTCGCACTCCGCTATCAAGCCATTGCAAGTGGCGGTGTCTGCGTACGCCATCCTAGAGTAGGAGACAAGGAGGTGAAGGACGAAGAAGACGATGAGGAAGTTGTACTGTAGGAAGAAGGTGGTGTGTTTGCTCATAGTTCTCCTCTTGTTCTTTCTTCCTTTAGTGGGCTCTCTGCTCTCTCTGGCCTATGAAGAGCACTTGGAATTTTGGTGGAAGCGTGCAAAAAGTATAAAGACTCCGCACCTCACCAAACATGTCATGATGGAACTTGGAAGTGCTTGAATAATATTTTAAGCTTTCGCATTTAGGTTATCATGTGGAAAGAAATCAATGACAATCACTCCACTTGTGCTTTGGGAACGGTAGGGATCACATTTTTAGCTTTATATTTATTCGGTGAGACCACCTCATTCAAATTCAATGAATTATTAGGACATGGGGAATTGGAGTTTAGTGCACCGGTAGTAGGGATGGCAGCGGTGTGAATATGGGCGGATATCACGAGTAGGGGTGTGCACAGGTACCGGGTATACTCGGAACCGGTTGGAACTTATTCGTTAGGGTAGGGACCAGGTAGCTCGTATTGCAAATGAGGTAGATTCCGAATATTAAAATCAGGAACCAGTGAAAATCGATTCCGGTTCCGGTTCCTGCCTACAGGGTACCCGGAGCCGGTTATTTATTTAAAAAAAAAAGAAAGAGTAAAGTTACTGTCTCTTTTAATGAGTCAGAACAGAGGCACTTTGTTGTGTGGGATCGTATTATGGATGTTTAATTTTGTCGATGGATTGATCAGACTTTTTTTTTGTTGTGGATTAATCTAAATCTTTGATGATATTCTATTTGGAGTGATTATTGATTATGTATGTGACATTTTCAATTTTATTTAGCCAGAGAAAAAATTTATAGGTTTCAACATGGTACCCAGAACCTGTGGTATAATACAAGTTCCGGATAGTTTTCAGTTCATGATTCAACAGGGGAGGGTCCGGTTTCAAAATCTTGGAACATGTCCCTTACAGAGTAGGGTCCAGGTATCGTGAAAAATACAGGGTACTTGGAACCGATCACCCCTAATCACGAGAACTGCAATCATATCATGATCTAAAATTGCACGTTGTATCCACACCACATTCACCACGATTTTGAAAATTGAAAACCACATCCACATCCGCATCCGCACCGTACCGCGAAATTAAATTAAATAAAAATCAAGAAAAACATAACAGTTAAAGAAATAAATAAAATAAAAACTTAATAAATAAAAATGATTCATAAATTAGTATTCTATCTCTATAATTTTCTTAGTTTTTATTAAATTGATTAAGCAAATAAGTGAGATTGAAAGTGGATTGAAGTATAGTCTAATTTATATGTATAAAAACATAAAGTTGTGGTGCGATTTTTTCATTAAAACCATATCTCCTCAGACTATTCACTTTTTTCACTTCCTATTAATTTTCCTTTGAAACCTAGCACATTGTTCAAGTTTCATTAAAAAAACTAAACGAAAACTGAGCTGGTTTGATAGTGAGCCCTCTACTTACATATATGGACGCGACTCGTGGACAAAATAATATTAAAAATAAAAAAATGATGAAAAAAGAAAACAAAGGGAGGAAAGGGTTGGGGTGCCACTTATCCAACCAGCCGATGCCACCCGAAATCGATCGGGGATCCAATGACCTCCTTTGAGAGGGGTGGGGCCGCCTCAACCCGATCTACAAACACACGATTGCGACTATAATAAGCCTGTAAAGAGCATTTTTGTGCAATGTAAAATGTAGGTGTATCAAGAAAGAAGGTCTACTGCAATTAGTTGTCGGCCATGACCTAGATCTAAGATATCATGACTATGAAAGAGGTGCGACTTTGTCTGGTGCTATTGCGTTAGCTCGCAGAGCGACTTTCAGAAAGAATTTTCATGTGAGGTTAAGAAAACAAATATGGCAGCTATATATATTTTCTAGTTATATGAGAAAATCATACATTTAATACAATGAAATAGAAATTTTAATAACTAATAAAGTGATACGAGTAATCTTACAAGGACTGTCGAATTTAAAATCTATTTGTTACAAGCGAAAGTGTACGCTCAGTGGCGGAGCCATATTAATGCTAGGAGGCGCAACTGCCCCCCTAGATTTTCAACTTCTTTAGAGTTCGCCCCAAAAAATAATATTTTTTCATGATTTTGCCCTATAATGTGTGTGTTAATTTATTATTTTGCTCCCGTTGGAATAAAATATATATGTCAAGTCTTTATTTCACCTTCAGGGGAACAGAATCCTGACTTTGCCCCAGTGTACACTATTACACACTTTTCAATAGCTATAATTGTCTTTTTCAATTATAAAGGATGCTAATATAAGAAAATAAAAATTAAAACGAAATAATAGTGCACAAGTAGATTCTTTGATGAGAATTATACTATCCTCTTAATTAGTAGGCGAGAACATATGTCATTACATTATACTTCTTTTCTCAACTTTGGTTAAATTTAAGACTAGTATTCAAGGGCTTTTAGAGATACAATGAAATTCTCTATTTTTCTACGATTAGCAAACTGACCGAGCACTTTTACACTATCACTCAAGTAATTATTTTTCATAAATTATAAAGATAAATTTGCTAATTTTAATTCGAATAATGAGTATTCAAAAACATAATGAAGAATTTCAAACAGTAATTCCACAGTTTTTAAAGGTATGATAATTGTGCAACTAATTTTTTTCTTAATGCCCATTGTATATTTATTAAACCGTCAAAACGTTATACTAACTTTTTATAAATATCAAGTCAAATGCACCAAATTTATTTTTAAATAATCTTTGTAATATCGTTACTTAGATTTGTTAAGCTTTTTACTCTTTACGTGATTAAAGTTCGTAAAATTAGTATCTTGTGATACTCTTTTTTTTTATGAAAATCATCTGTATAGGCATCTATTATATTGTCTAATATGGATTGTATATTTTATTTAATTATCAAAATAATATGCGAGTTAAATATTTTATCTTTATGTGCACGTATATTCTTATAATTAGAGAGTGATTATTTCTTCTTATTAGTATTATGTATCACATAATCAAATTGAAACTATTTTAAGTAATATTTTTAATTTTCTATGATAATAGTAAATTATTTTACAATATGTGTCCTTCCTGATAAATATTTCTCGATGTTCAAGTCATGTTAAGAAAAGATCCAAAGCAAATAGTTTCACAAGGGCTGAGAAAAAAAAATAATAAAAGGTTGCCCCAAAAACCCAATCCACCCTGAGTCGAACCGCCCCGAATTTTCTGTTCTTCTGGAGCATAGTTCGATTCTAGGAGCGGTTTCTCATTTGTTTATCAATTTCGGTTACGGGCTCCGGTATAGAAATTACATACCCAAATACCCGACCCGATCCTAGGTTACATAATAATATATAATAAAAAAAAATTGCAATCTATTATGTTTAATCTTTAATATATGAACCCAGTGTTGGGAATTGGTATATGCCCTAGAGACAATCTATCATCAGTTCTGTAATATGATATCTATTTCATTATAATACGAGACATTTCTATTATTGTGTAGATTGCGCTAAATATGATTTTACACAATAATGTCCTTAGAATAGTATGTTCAATAGGCATCGAGTGTGACTTGATTGTGAGATCTTATAATTACCGAACATTATTCCTAAATGTCCATAGTCAAAGTATTATCGTTAATTAGGACAACAATAATACGGTTAAACTAGTGTGGGTGTTGATTGATGACCAAGTCTCATAGGTCATGGATATGGAGATATCAAATCACACCACATGTATACATTAAGAGTAATGTGTATTAAACTGATCCGCCATGAGATTGCTACATGGGTTGTTACGTGACTGTCATTAGCATATCTCAAAGTGACTATAGTGTAATGGTCCTTTGACTTGAGGTTACCATGGATTCCTACATGTAATGTCGTATATTTTGATACTGTCAAACGCCACCGTAACAGGCTGGTTATAAAGATAATTATTGGGTATGCCACAAAGCATGGAAAAGAATGTGAGTGGCCAATATAGGATTTGTCCCTCCTACACGAAAGCAATATCTCACGGCCACTTGGTGGTTAAGTCTAAAAGTGTATGCATACCCAAATGAGTCAATATAACGATATCGAGCTCATTTGTTCTAATAGACTTACCCGGTAAACCAAGAAAGAGAGATATTGAGCCATACAAGGATGTCATCGACCATGCCTTGAGCTCAATAGAGATATAGAGGACAATGGATTATATTACACGGTAATGTAGGTCACGAGATTCGTCGAGAAATTGACTTTCCGATTACTTGAGTAACAGTAATGCATTGCTAGATGCCGCTCACTGTTTGTAATATTGAAATAGAGATTTCGATATTACTGTCAACGTAATTGGGAACCTACAGGGTCACACACGACGACTAAATCGACGGGATATTTTGAAACAATAAAATCGTCTAATAGAGATTAGATGATTTATGGTGCGACCGATTAATCGGATATTTGATGAGATTAAATCTGTCGATTAATTATATTCGATTTATTAGATTAAATGGATCGCATTGATACATGATACAATGTGTATGTATGTAATATATATAGAGATATATAGATCGGCGGAATTTTGGATTTCGTCACCGCTCTTTCTCATATAAAAAGGGGGCAATGCATAAAAGATATATATATATATATAGCCTGTCATACATATATATATATATATATATATGCATGTGTGTTGCGAGCATATAAGTATATATATATATATATATATACTCAATTGGGATTTTAATTCCTTCCGTCCCACACCGGTCAAAAGTTAAAATCCTTCATCCCCAAAGCCTTATATGTATGTATACATATATACAGTTGAGAATAAGTTTAGCATATATGTGTACGTGCTATTGCATTTGGAAATTCAATTTGAATTGTTCAAATTGAATTAATTCAATTAGTCTAATAAATTTCGGGTGTCGCACCGGTGTTTCCTTTGAGTATTGGCCATTAGCATCGCCGATCTCGAAAACTCGTCGACAAAGTCAGTATGGATACCAGTAGAGGCGTCACGCGTGGGACGCTCGGTCGATAATTTTAAATATTTCAGGTACGCTTTTATTTACTCTTATTCTTTTAGTAGGTCTTGGGATTAGTTTCATGGGTAGAAAAATTTTGAATTTCTGTTCTTTTTCGCTTCCGTTAGCCTCGTGGAACTAGCACCCAGGCCATGCCCAGTCCAATAACTCAACCAAGCCAAGCCAATTAAAAATCACAATTCATAGTTTACTTCAAGCTTGCCTTTCTCTGCCTCTCATCATTTATCATTCTCAGTTCCACTCTAAAACCCTACATTTCTTCATCTTCTCCTGCCTCTGTTGTGCGGCTGCGCCTCACAATCACGAAGGCTAAAGGGAACAACTCTTGATTATTGAAGATTTCTTTAATTTCTCTACTATCTGTACTGTTCGTTTTTAGTTTTATTTTTAATGTTGTTTTTCTCAAGTAACTCGAGAACCGACCCGTAAAAACTCGTATTCAAAGGGTCAGTTATTTTCTTAATTTCTGTTTCGATTCTTGAGGAAGGGCTCTAAAATTTCTGAATCGATGAGACCGGTGCCCCGAAATCTTACCCTGAAATTGACCCAATCCGAACGGGTGATAGCCCCTTTCACTTTTTGTTTTTTCTTTCTCCCATCAAAATGGTAAAAGGATTGTTATTTTCTCTACTTTATTGTACATTGTGTTATTTTGAGTATAAAATTTTATCGTGAAGAGTTTCTTGAAATATTTGAGATAATAATGAACTATGGATGAAGATTATTAGGGGCCAGGTTTTAGGCCCGGCCCTTGATGGGCCATGAGGGCCTGCCTCTAAAGCCCACTAAGGGGCAAAGTTCCGCTGGGCTCAACAAAGCCCGGCGAGGACCCGGGGAAGCATGCGGCTTACTTAGGTCAGTATGGAGCCCGAGTATCTTTTTTTATTTAAGAAGATACGATATATGTGCTATATATCAAGAATCCTTTTGAATAAGGTACGAATATCTTCATGATCGTGTATAAATATCAAGGTATGTTCATTGTCTATGGAGGACGTATTGTTACTCTCGTGAGTACCCTGATTGATTTGAGCATCGGAGAGGGAAATCGGGCCACCACCCCAATTTTCCCCCTTTGCAGGTTGTTTGATAACATAAGGATCGCACCTAGATGCAACCCAAAGTCGCAGGATCGTAACAATTCTCAAATTTCTTAAAGTTACATGCAATTCGCACAAAACGGCTAACGGCAATTTTTGACACCAAATTACTTAATTTTTAAAATTACAAAATGCTTGAATATTGACATGTATAATTTAGAAATTTCATTGTAGGCCAGTTATAGATCTAGGCTCAAAAGTATCGTAGGCCCATTCAATTTCGTGACTCCAGGCCCATTTTGATTGCGGTATTGGATGATTTCATTTCTAAAAGCCCATAACTTATGTAGATCGGCTCACTCTTGTAGCCCCTCTTTTTTTTTCGAAATTAATTGGAGAAATGCAAGCCCAAAATAAGCCAATTCCTCATTATTTAGGGCTGAAATTTGGGGAATTAAATGAGATGGCTTGAAGTGAGGAAGAGATATGATTTCAAAGGAGGCAAATGAGACAGTATATATAAATTATAAAAGTCGAATCAAAGTCTCAGATGATGCCATGTAGGATTTAAGTAGCTCATAGTTAAATGACTCTTAAAGTTATCACCAATCTCAATGTGAAAAATGACGTAATATTATTGTGCCATATCATTCATGAAACTCTAAAAGTTTTTTTAAATTATGGAAGGTGTGAAAAGTCGTCCTTTCTTATAGTTTTAAGAATATATTTTTTAAAAGAGGTTTAGTATTCGTCGATACAATCTCCCAGTATTTTTAGATAAATAAATCTCCAACTCTCGTGCCCCTACGAACTACGAGAATCGAACTTTTTGAAAGCACAAAAATGGACATTCAGCTGACTATCATATAATACATCATCAACCTATATGAGAACCAAAAGAATTTTGACCAAAATAGAATTAATATGAAATACGCCTTGACTAAATATATGGTCACGAGCCAATTATGAAAAATAAATTCTACTAACTTCCATATAAATGAATTCCTATTAAGGTGTGAAAATTTTAAATGATCCTACGTTACATTGACGTGATGAGAAAAAACCAATAAAAATTCGTTAATGAATAATACTTCTAGCAATTATATGAGTGATTTGCACTAATTTTTATGTTTCATGCAATTTAACTAGTGCTTCCTCATTCCATATAGTGAGGTAGGATTACCTAAAAACTTCTCAGTGTCATGGACAAACCTTTATTGGTCGCAAACATTTTATATTATCTATAAGTTAATCCATAAATTACTAGTAATGTTTTCACATGCCCAGCAACTGATGTGCGGCCTTCCTCTAGTTGTCATAACGCCCAACTGAAGAGAAGAAATAGGATAGATCGAGGATGCGGCAAATGCACAATGAAGAGGACTAATTGATAATGATTAACTGGTATACCACTTAATTGCGATAAAGTAGGGAACTGATATAAATGCTATATCTGGTAATTCTTATATGTATCGGTTGCACCATAATAGGAATTGGATGCATCTGATAATTTTTTTTCATCTCTTGTGCCTCTTGTGCCCCCAACACCTTATTGAGGGTGAGGGAGATAATTAGAAATAAGCGAACATGATGACTCCCCGGACTTATGTTCAGATAAACACGTTGGCAGCTCGAGCAAAGATGAATTAGAATCAGAAGGGAACTTGACTTTTTGATCTGCAGACGAGTACACCCAAATTGATAATCACCGACATACATTATTGTCTATTTTATTTATATCATATGTACTAAAGCTCTAATTTCAACTCTCTTCTCTTGCAACATAGAGGTAGGGAAAAAGAAATTCTCTTTTCTTACTAAGAAAGGGCAACCAAAAAAAAAAAAACAAAGAGATAACTATCAAATGGTACCCTAATTTTACACAACCCTCAAGTTGATACACGGCAAAATTTTGCCCTCAATTTCATATACGTGGTTTTGTTCCGTCGAGCAAATTGCCCAACCATCAAGTTACAGTCACTGAAATCTTATGTGGCATCTGACGTGGCTTAACGGCTTTTGAAGAATTAATTAAAAAAAATCAACCATCTCAAAACGACGTAGTTTTGAGTCGATCAGTTCATTTATTTATTTATTTTTCTTTTTAAGGGAAAAAAAGACTGGGAGGGAGAATGTGGGAGCTCCCGTGAGGGCTCTCCCGCTGGGAATCCCTCCTCAAGTGAGGCCACCAAAGGGGTCGGGACCATCCGGCCATATCCCTTGGAGTGGAGGTTGCCGGCGGGGGCTTCCCCCTCTATTTTTTTAAATAAAAATAAAAAGCGACGTTGTTTTGGGTTGCATGCCCAAAAACATCGTTTTGTAATTTTTTAATAAAATAACCCAAAACGGCTTCGTTTTGACATGCAACCCAAAACGACGTCGTTTTTATTTATTTATTTATTTTAAAATAGAGAGGGAGCTCTAGCGAGGTTCCCCCAGGCGAGGTACCTTCTGGCAACCTCGTATGGGGTGGAGAAAGAGTGATAACAATGAGGGGAGCCCTTGGTGCTCCCCTTCTTCCTTTCCTTTTTATAAGTAATTAATTTTTTTTAATGCAAAACGATGTGTTTTGGGATTTTTGAGTGTAGAAACGTGAAAAAGAAAAAAAAAAGTTATCTTTTGAGCATGTGTGATTCCACATCAGATTACTTGACGTCGTTTATGCCACGTCATATTTCTGTCACAGTAAGCTAATGGTTGGGCAATTTGCTCGACGTGTAAGTACCTCGTTCTGGCCCAAGTTAGGATCATTGTTCGAAGAGCACATCAAATCAAAGAATTGATAAAGCACCTAAGGATTTTCCGTATGAAGACAGACTATCAAGAATAAATAGATAGGTTCTCGAGTGTTGAGTACTTAATTTTGACTACCCATACATATTTTCAAAATTTATACGAGTTAATTGGCAATATTTCTTTCTCTGGAGATATGCATGTAAAATGGATTTCGAGAACGTGATGCTTACTCTCCAGAGACCTAGTTTTAAACACAATTACTCGTATTTTTCATGTAAAAAGGCACGATAAATTTTCTCTAATTGAAATCCTTTTATTCATATATTTTATCCAACAGGGCAAGGGTTCTATACGGAGAAAAATGATATTCTCACGTAGCGAAAATATTCATGTCAGGATGGTTTCTAATTAGAAAATGTTTTCTAAACCTAAGGATATTTTCTGATAATTTTTCTCTGCCCAAATATATTTTGAAATCCTGAAAAGGGTGAAAATGCAATGTTTTTGAAAGTTCGACGGCAAACATGTAATTTTTTCCCGACCAAACCAATTCAGTTAAATTGGTTCGAGTAAGCTCCACCAAGGTGGAATTTGAGGACGGGGCTGCAGTTATTTCCCGCGTCCTTGCACGAAGGCGCGGTTGGCAAACGCGCTTGAGAGCTAGCTATCCCAATGACCCCCGACTCCCTTATGCCTATAAATAGGGGTTCATTTTTAACAAAAGAGGACTTTTGGTCAACTTCATGTATTGAGGTCCTGCCAAATTACTTATTCAAAATCCCTTAATTAAGCATATGTTCCAGTAATTAGTAGGATAATTAAGAGCTTAAACCCCGATTTCACCGAATTCAAGCTCAAAGATCCGGACATTTCTCATAATCAAGGTAATGTGAGGCGCCAAGCCTCTGTCCAGAGCTGAAATCAAGCTGTTTAGCTTGTATTTCGGTGGATGTTGTCTAATTAGAGTAATTTTGTGTAGACAGATGACTAGTTTGGTAAATTAAGTGAATTAGAGCCTAATTATTGAGCAGTATCTTGCTTAATTAGGATCAAACTTGGCTAATTAACTTTGATTGTCCTCGGAAAAGACTAATTGCATTTTAATTGAGCTTGATTTGGTTCTAATTGAGTCGATTTGTGCATAACTAAGTGTGATTAGTTGTAAGTGGTGTGTATATAGGTAAAGCAACTCTCGAAGTTGCTTAAGTTCGATTAATTGGGCATGAAACTGGATATTCAACATTCTGTAATTTTCTGAAGAGTGGGTTAAATGAGGCTTAGATGGCGTAAATAATGGAATTTCGGCTTAATTAAGCGTGATATGCATGTTAGGCTCGTCTAAGTTGAAATCGACACTTCAATCCACCAAATTAGCACGAAATGGACCATATATGCATGCTGTACGTTCTGTGCTGAATTGATCCGAGGCCTCAATTGTATGATTTCGGGGTTAATTAGCCTCAATTAGATGTTAATTAGGACATATAGTGGTTCCTTTAGCTTGAATAGGCTGGATGGCTTGTAAATATTGTATTCCTCCAATTTCTTTCCTAATTGATGTATGATGAATTTATGATGATGGATGTCTGGATGGCCGAGTGGGATTAGGCTTGATTAAATGCTAATTAAGTTTAATTTCATAACTTAGATTCCAATTAGGCTTAATCAAGTGAAAATTAGCAAATTAGGTCGTGGACACTTGCAATTGTAGTCCAATTTATATAGGTTGGATAGTTCGTGTATGCATGTGGCCAATCGATTGCATAATCAATTGAGTCAATTCGAGTCAACTTGTAAAAATTTGAATCCAATTGAATTTAATCACGTAAATGGAGACTAATTCCATGGGATTGGGGTTAATTAGAAACTAATTAGGCGTCTTAGGGCTTAAGAAGGTCTTTGTGACCTTGAGGTGAGTCATCAGGACTCGGGAATTGGTTAAAGTCCTTAATTCGGCTAATTATCGACTGATTAATTAATAAATCCATTCTTTTGTGAATCATGAGCTAATCAAGATTAAGATGGATAGTCATGTAAATTTGAACATCATTCACGGAATTAAAGGTGATCAACCCACGTGTGAGGGCTTTAGGCCCAAGTTGTAGGCCCACTCGGCCCATGAATCTAATTGTATGTATGTTGGCCTAAATGTATAATCCATTTACTTTGGTCTGCAGGTATGGTTCGTCTCACTGTTCTTTGTCCGAATGTGTGGCTCATTATTAGAGAGTCAAACTGTATAATTGTATAAGCACGTGTATCATGCGGAATTTGTAATTCATTCTTTAATTCTTTTGTATATCCCAATCAGGACTCGATCCTAGGATCAAATAACTCGACTTTGACAATAAAAGAATGTTAGAACTATTAGGAGTGCATGAGGGTTCCGAAAGGGCGAGTTATTGGCTTGCAGGCCTCTAATCTCATAACAAAGCTCCCAAACTCATTTCTCTGGTTAAACGGACCGAGTTAAAACTTAAATCCTTAGGTGGTTAGTATCCTGACCCCGCATGTGATTTAGGTGGCTCACCGGTCAAATAAAACGGTGTAGTGACGACTCCAATTCCGATTGGGTCCCAAGCCACGTGGACTAACTAAACCACTCGAAGTTGGCGGCAGAGGCCTAAAAACCATGCCCGTGTAACACCACGAAATAAAACTACATGTATGAAATTAAGAGCAAAATTTTTTCGTGCATCAAATTGAGGGTTGCTTACAAATTGGTTTACCAATTTGATAGTTTTCTCCTCTGGCAATACACATATTATTGACCTACGGGTTCCAATATATTATTACCTATTAGGTATAGGCTCGTGGATTATACTTCATACAAAGAAGGCAGAAGTTAGAGTATAGCATAGTGGTAAGGTGCGCTTGTGCCATCTCAGGGCGCAGGATCGAATCTCGTCCAGTGCAAAGTGGAGGTGTGGGCGCTCAATACTCCCGCATGCCGAGGGCTTGCTCAACTGTGCTGGCCTTGTCCTCCTGGGAGCGTTCCCAATTATTTATATTTTTAAACTGAAAAAATAAAAAAGAAATGAACTTCGAGGGATTTCCGTCTATATTTTAGAGACAAAAAATTCCCGTCTTTATAGCCTTCTTGAGACAGACATGTAGACAATCTCAATGTCTTAGAGACGGAAAAATCCATCCATATTCCCTCTCTCTTAAAATAGGGACGAAATACCAACAGTTTTGATCCATCCACCATAAATGAAAAGTTTCGTCCCAATTCCATCTCAATGAGAAAGAATAGAGACGGAAAAATCTATCTCAATACATAGAGACGGAATTGTCCGTCTCAATTAATTTGCAATGCTAAAATTACCTAGATGCAAAATTCGTCTCAATTCCATTCCTATGGGTCGATTAGGGAAGGAATAGAGACACATTTTGCCCTCGCAGATTTCTTGTATGTCTAGAACAAGATTGGGATGGCGATTATTGAACTCAAATGATTTCCAATTTTAAGCAAAAAAAATACTATAAATAAATTAATTTTGATTGTATCACTATTATTATTATTATTATTATTATTATTATTATTATTATTATCCTTATCATCATCGTCGTCATAATTAGGATATATGATGTAGCTATATAAATTAGTTAAAACTTGTCTGGGTTGTTGAGGACGTAAATAGTTGATGCAAAAATCATACTGCTAGCTCGTCAGGGAATATGCAACTCTGAGGGTGCTAAGTTTTAATATTGAAGTGATATGGTGGACCCTCCATCTTTTATCCACTTGTACCCATCTGATTATATCATATAGGAAAAATATATCTCACAGTATAATCTTTTATTTTTGTGTCAATTTTATCATAACCTTATAAAATTTCACTAAATAATACATTATTTAGGGTATAGTGTTAATCACAGCACAACATTTTATTTTTGTGTCAATTTTATCATAACCTTTTAAAATTACACTCATATCGTTTAGGGTGTAGTATCAATTATGGCAGGACATAAAATTGTTCATAAAAATTAAACGGAAGGTTGATATAGCGCAACCGTGAATGAATAGTGAACCTAGACTCTTGCCACATGCGAAATAATTCATATTCTGACTTGTCGGGTACCCTTTTTCTCACTTGACTCCCTCATCATCAATACTCGAATATTGTTCCCGCTTCTTCACACATATTCCCTATTACTGTAATCCCAAATTTCTCTTCAGTTGAACGCTTTGCCTTTTCTTCCCGCTCTTCACTCATGTGCTTATCAGTCTCTCTCTTCACACTTCTTCCCCTTTTATTCCCATAGAAGAAAGCGAATTAAGGTTTATATTTTATCTGATAAATATAAGCTTCCCTTTTTTCTAACAAATTTTCATCCATTATTCACTATATAAACTATAATAAGTTCAATATGTGATTTTCTTTTTTTTCACTCTATTGATGATATGGTTGTTTTCAAAAAAAGAAATTTTGTATGTGAACAAACGAGAATGAAATTCGAGTATTAATGGTGAAGGAGTGAGCTAGGTAAAAGGGCACTAGACAGGTCGAAATATGAGTTATTCAGCATGTAGCAAGAGCATGGACTCATTATTCATTCACATGTGACACATATCAATATTTCGTTTAATTTTCACTTAAAATTTATATTATAATTGAGATTACATCCTAAACGATGTATTATATAATATAATTTTGAAATATTGTGATAAAATTAATATAAAAATAAAAGGTTATGCTGTTGTATATATTTTTCCCTCTCATATGAATGCTTAGGTAAGCAGTGACCTCTTCATCCCTCCATAAATTCAAAGGTTCATATGATTATAGGTCTTTGAAATTTAGGTGTTGACAATATTTGTCCACTTGTGGGGGAATTTCTTCCAATGAGGTCCCACATGTATACGTTTTATCATTTTGTGTAGTCTATAGTCTGGATGGACACATTATACAGAGAAAATCTACCGAAAGGGTATTAAAGTGTGTCCGGATGTACCAAAAGGGTCCTAATACAAAATATAATGAAAAATCGGGGAGATGAAAAGCGATTAAAATGGTGGAAGCTAGGGTCCCAATTTTCGGCTACAAGAAAGGTGTATGAATTTAGTATATAAAATATAAATTTTAATAGATAATAAAAGAGTATGGACAGTCTCATAATGAGTATCGAATATTGAATCTCTTATAATATCAAGTAAGATTATGTACCACTGTACTACAACATTTTTAATAAGAAAGAGTACACATTAAAAAATTAATTGAATAACTTCTTGGTCCCAAATCGAGAATGAAGTTACTTCGTCCTCGATTAAAAAATCAATTTAATAAGGAGGAGTCCCATTAAAAAATCAATTGAATAACTTATTGGTCCCAAATCAAGGATAAAGTTAGTTCATCAAATCGTCTTAGTTTTCTTTTCTTTTTTTGGTGAGAAGATAATCATCTTTCTTAGTTGCTAAGTAAGAAAGCCGCAATAGAAATTGAACGTGAGGAATTCCAAGGAATCTGCATTTCATGATGCTCGTTGAGTCCGTGTAATTCTCTTTCAGATGGCACCGCCTTATAGATGGGGAAGCGTGTACCCCACGACATTCACCCTATCCGATATATCAATCAATCATCTATTATAAATAGAGCATTGGTTAACACAGGTTTTCTCGCTCATAATCAATTGTTCTGGTCACATCCTTGCGTTTCCTCTCAGAGAACATTGCAGTACAAACATTAGGCAAATCAGGACAAGGACGATGAGATTGCCTCATCAAGGACACCACCATAACCATCAGCATCACGAGCACCTTCCCCACGGTGAAGGACATGTAGGGCGTCGTGGATGTGTGCGTCATATGCACAGCTGGGATCATCGTGTAAGGCTCCGCCAACATTTTGGCCTGGGGAGCCATGGCAGGGACCGTCATTACTTCAGGCACGGAGCTGGGGATGTTTTTCTGGGGCAGCTCATGCACCGTGCCCATGGACATGCAGGTAGACATCATTACGGGCACGGGCATCACGGACATGGACTTGGTAGAGGACACGGGCATGGGCATGGGCATGGACATGGGCATGGGCATGGGCATGGGCATGGACATATGCAAGGAAATGGGACATCATTAGTCCTGGTAGAGACATGAAATCTATGGGGTAGACATCGACCTTTAAATATAGCAGTACGATCCGCTTGGACTTGAATGATGAACTACTGCTCCTTCAAGACCACAGCCAGTGGATCCATATACCGTACTTTTTCCCTTTTGATCAAGACGGGGGATCAATCGAGTCAGATTTGATCATCTCGTGGATGATTGTGGAGTATCTGTAAGTGTCCCTCTTAGTAGACGGAAAAGATGGGAGCACTGGCGTACTGCTTGTTTTGGAGAATAATCGGCCTGTAGCTGCCGGAGAAGTCTGTGTTGAGCTGGATGGATGTATGTTGGAAATAATTCAAGAAGATTGCTCATGTGCAGTAATTTTCTGTTTGGTGTGATTATGGGTGTTCTCTATTGATTGAGATTCTAGCTATGGGCTTGACCACATATGTAATAATTTTGTTCTGTATGCATGGTAATTGAATTTTTATGCTTGACATATGAATATGTCAATATAATTCAACCTACTGCGTAATTCGTTCATGGATTGCTCATTTTTCTCTTTTACGGCCAGAGTAAGATTTTACTTGGTTAATTACACGTGAGAAGGATAAAGATACGCAAAAGATGATAATGCAGAATTCCGATAAGACGGTGTATCCAATGGAGTCTTGAGGACGCGTTAAGACCCAAAAACAAAATTAAATTGTGCCTTAATTACGTAAACTTATATATGGCCACCGAATGCTATATTTTCTATACCGTTACGACGCCAACTAGTAGAGGACAAAGAAAAGAAGATTACATATGCTCGAAAATTCCATTGATTAAAATGAAATCCAAAATTTCTTAAAAGTACCATGTCGAGAACGATGTTATACTTACCCCTTACTACGAGGAGAGGATCATATTTGGTTGGAGAGAGGATATACCGATGAGAAGATGCTCTTATGCAGGGCCTTTCTTTGTTGGAGATCGAATATCAATAGGCCCAAGGACCCGTGGCAAGACCCAGTTTAGGACCGCTGCAGGCTTGGGTGTGACAGCGAAGGCCCGAGATTGAGGCTTCAACCCGAATCAGCTGCGAAGGCGAGCGTAGGTGTTGTTCGTGATTGATTAGCTATGGAGTGGCTTATTTTAGTTTATATTTGATGATTTGATTTGATTTGATTCTCTTGGATTGCTTTAGTTTTGGTTGATCAGGATTACAAATAAGTGAAAGATTATCCACAATCATAGGATTTTTCTTAGTTAATTCAATTGTCTGTTCTATTCAATATTATCCGGTCACAATATTATAGGTGATGTGGTGTAGGTCTATAACTATTGGGTCGGACTTCTTCTGTACCCCCATTTGGCACGTCAGACAATTACACTTTACTTTATCTATCTCCGTGTTTTTCGTACCGTACTTTATGACATTTTACTTTACCCGCACTAAACCTGCTTTTCGAAGCAACCCGAACAGTTTGTCTGATTGTTGACCTCTACCCATCTCGATTTCCAGATTGAGGTGGCTGAGAGGTTCTAGACCATGGCTCATTCTTTCAATTGTTCGCAATTGAGACCCACACTACTCGTGGACCGACTCAAGCCGTGATATTGAGACTATCGGGACAAGATTCCAGGTTGTATTCCGATTCTTCAAGGTGATAGGTCACATGGACTCAATTGGAAGGAATCTTAATAGCCAGTATCTCAATTCGCATAATCGTCTGATCATAGCGTTATTCCATTTCCCATTCGATTGACTACACTTCACACTTCGAAACCTAGCCACTGCTACTCCTATGAATTTCTCGGGCAATGGCTCAACACTCTAGTATAGTGAGGTCAGCTAGTGATTTCACTGCGACATCCTACCAACTCCGCCCCCACATGCTTTACTATCTATCTTGTGAGAGATTCGCCACACAGAAGCTAGAAAAGGGATAACATCAGAAATGCGAAACAATTATGTACGTACTTGGAAATGTTTTCTATTTTTTTGGTATATCCTTGTTGAGAACAGTTGTGTATGTGCTCGTAATGTTCTTTATTTTGTGTATATCCATGTTGAAGTTTCTTATAGAGGACAACTAAATTAAATATATAAAATTAAGATATGTTGATTCAAGCTGTTCAACACTTATTTCTCTCAAGTAAGATTTCAGATTCAAATCTCGTAATTAGACAAAATTTACGCTGTGAGAGTTTTATTCCTAATGGGCCGACATGGTTCAAATTGGCTTAGATGAGACTTTGTACTTCGTAAGAGAAAATTAAAAATAAAAATTAATTTCTGACTGTAACTTATTACTCTCATACCTGCTCGGACGTTCACTTTTGTTTCTCTCCATTCTCTCGCTCTCTGAGCCTTTTTTACCCTTTCAATTAATTAAGGTTGCCTTTGCAATGAATGGGATGGAATGACCTCTAATTATACAAGGATCGATCTTATATATCATTTCAATTTCATTTATCGACAAATATATTTAGGATGACATTTTTAATAAGTAAGACCAATACATTAGGTACACACCTTTGTATTTTGAAGTTCAATAAAAAAAATAATCATTTTTGTTTCAATATCATTATATTTTATTTCATCTTATTTCATTCTGATATACCAAACATGGCGGAAGATCATTCCCTAAACCTTTCATTGCTTAACAATTATGTTCTTGAAGTAAAATAATTCATTCACAACGTTACTAGATACAATTTAAAAGATATACATAGAACTTTTCTTATACCTCTATGATTTTTTATTTATAATCTTTTTGCACATACCATGGATTCGTCGCCCAAGTTGTAATATATGCTTTTGGGTCTAGAGAAAGATATAATAATGGGAATTAGAGGGACACGAGGAGTCTCACCAAAAAATCGACCTTAAAAAACCTCTCGGTCTAAGTCAGGAGGAAACTGAAATTGCTTCATCATATCATCCATCTTTCTTAGCTGCTAAGCAAGAAAACCGCATTAAGTAATTGGAGGTGAGGAACTTCGAAGGAATTCTGCATTTGATGACGCGGGTTGAGTCCGTGTAATTTCTTTCAGACGGCACCGCCTCATAGATGGGAAAGCGTTGACCAAAATAGCATTTATCCATATACCAATCAACTATTATAAATAGAGCATCGCTAACCACAAGTTCTCTTCGCTCATAATCAATTGTTCTCGTCACATCCGTGTAGACGTTTCCTCTAGCACAACATTGCCGTACAAACATCACGCAATTCAGGACTGGGACGAAGAAGATGTCTCATCAAGGGCACAACCATAACAATCAGCATCACGGGCGCCTTCCCCATGGTGAAGGACATGTAGGGCTTGGTGGATATGGGCGTCATATGCACGGCTGGGGTCATCGTGTCGGGCTCGACCAGCATTTCGGCCTGGGAAACCATGGCGGGCACCGTCATCGCTTCAGGCACTGCGTGGGGGATGCTCTTTTCGGGCGGCTCATGCACCATCCCCACGGACACGCAGGTGGACATCATCACGGGCACGGGCATCATGAGCATGGCCTTGGTGGAGGCCATGGTGGGGGGATTTATAACCTACATCAACACGGGCATGGTCAGGGACATGGTCATGGGCATGGGCTTGGACATGGTCATGGGCATGGGCTTGGGCATGGACATGGACATATGCATGGTTACGGACATCATTAGTCATGCTAGAGACATGAAAACTTTGGTATAGATCGACCTTTATATAAAGCACTAGAATCCACTTTACATGAATGATAGACTACTGCTCCTTCAAGATCACAGCCGGAGGATCCATAGACCGTACTTTTCCTTTTTGATCAAGACATGGGGGTCGATTGAGTCAGATTTGATCTTGACCGTCTCTGATGATTGTCGAGTATCAGTCTTTTTATGGTGTCCCTCCTAGTAGGCAGCGAGATGGGAGGATTAGCGTATTGCTTGGTTTGGAGAATAATCGGCCTATAAGTGCCGGAAAAGTTTGTATTGAGCTGGATATATGTTGGAAAATATTGCAGTGGATTGCTCATGTGCAGTAATTTTCTCTTTTTCATGTGATCATAGATATTCTTAGCGTATTGATGGAGATTAATCCCATTCGGGAATTGACTTGACCCATATGTAATAATTTTGTTTTGCATAAATCATGAATTTACTGCTTGAGATATGAAATTAATCAATGGAGTTAAAAAGTTTTTATCTTTTACGGCCAAAGTAAGATTCCGCCTGGTCAATTACACAATTATATAAGAAACATGCAATACACGAAGATATATTTAGGTCGTGAAAAGGAAAACAGGTAAGCAAAAAGATAATAAAATTTTTCAATAAGAAAATGTAGACGATATGACAAAAGACCAAGATAACTCAGCAAAATAACCAAAACACCAAAATAGATTGTGCCCTAATTCCGTGAGCTTATCTACTATCAAGGAGCATTATATTTTCTTTTTCTGTTACAATGATGGCCCATAGACTAGTAGAGGGCAAACAAGGGGACTTGATTAAAATTGAACCCAAAATCAAAATTTTATATATCTATATATTATATATAATGTTAAGACGATAGAAAAAGGATGAATGCCGTTACTCGAAATAAGTTAAATTGCCGAACTCTCGTTCATCATTGAGCTACAGTTCAAGCGCTGATAGAAGATTGCTTCACCCATGATCAGAAATGCAATAGTCAAATATAATGAAATTGTGTGCCAGACTGACTTTCTCATTTCTAGTAATTGGTTATTATTAATCCAAGAAAAGGATTATTGCGTTAATCGAATGATGATCCTAGTGATGGTGTCTACACCATGGATAATAAAATTGCATTAGGGGGAAATGGATCAAAGAAAGAAAACAAGAGATATACATCCATAATGCCCAAGATATTCACCATATTACGATCGGTGTAATCAAATCACAATCCTCAATTCTGCATTCTTGGAACGTTTTAAGTAATTAATTACTTCCATAGAATATCAAAGAATTATCAACCACCAATTTCTTTATCACTTACCAAAAAAAAAAATCCAAGAATTTTTGAAAATTTTGAAACTTTTTGCTTTCAGCATAGTAAAATTAGCTACGCCTAAAAATAAATTAAGAAAATCTTATTAGTAATACCAAAATTGATATATAAAATAATTTAGTCATTTATTATTATACAGAGTACCTGGAACAAAATGCATAATGATTGGAAAATTATAAATGCGATAATTAGATTAATCTTGAATTGATTCTACGAGACGGTTGCGTCAATTCTAAATAATGAAAAATCTACTTCATTAAAACTAATGCGCAGATAGTATAATAATTTTTAAAAAAATTCATTTTGCTATTATTAATAATTCATAAGTTTGTTTCCCTCAAATTGCCAACAGTAATTTGATGAATTTTTTTTATTTGAATAAAAAATAAATGAAATATTAGTAAAATGCATCAATAAAAATGTTCAATAAATCACACAATGCATGCGATATATTTGTATTATTTTTAGTTGAATCATTTAAATTGTAGGAGTGATTTATTATTTATGAAAGAAAATAAAATCAACATATCTTCTACAATTTCGATGGTAACAATTAAAAATTTCTTATAGAGATTAATTTTGATTAAAATAATTATATTAATTTTATTGTACTAATCTTATTTTTAAAATATATAAATTAATGGTTTTTAAGTGAAGGTACTTTTTTGGATAAATAAAGTATTTAATAAAGTTAACTGAATATGATAAATTTAAAATTTGTATCCACTGTTATTTTAAAAATCGTTAGAGAATTAATATTATTATCATAAATTACTTGTTATTTTTAAAGAACGAGTTAAATAAAAAATTCCGCATACACAATGTTGAGTTTCCTCTCATTCCAAGGCTAGAGCATGTTATGGTAGCCAACTTCCTTCCAATGAGGAGAGGACTATATCAATGGCCGGGAAATCTATTCATGAGAAGATGATGAATCCACTGCTTATGTGGGGCCCTTCTTTTTTTTCCTTTTTTTTTATTCTAATGAGTATAAAGGCTCTTCTTTTTTGTTAGAGTTTGTATATTGGAGGAGGGTTGGGCGTCGGCAGCTCAACTTTGTGCGGCCGAAGGTGAGAGCAACTATTCTAGGTGGGTCTTTTATCTTCAATAGGGGATGCCCAAAGGAGACGGGCTATGATATTGGGCCCACTGCCTTTAAGGTGTTGCTTCCTATTTCCAAGGCAATATCACGAATATTTATGGCCCCACTGCATTTATCGATCGCATTCATCATTGTGAAAACAGAAATCAGAATAAGATGTTTTTCTTTCTTTTCCGATTTTGCAGTACATAAAGGGAAAGAGAGTTTTACCGGGGAAAAAAAAAGGGGAAGAGAAAGTTAGATCCATATCTCACGAGCGAGTTTGGAGCCCGTGTAGGTGTTTCAGGGATTCGTGTAGAAAAGGCTCTTAGGATTCCAAAATTGACAAGCTAACACATTACATTGATAAGAACAACACCAGAAGTACGTGCCTCTAATATACCAGCCGATATTAGACCACGTGTGATGAAATAAGAAATTTAAGACTATTAATTCAAACTAATATAGAAAATAATATCTAATTAAGAGAAACTATATTATGGCAATATAAGAAACTTAATATCTAATTAAGTTAAATTCTTGATTCGGAGTTTTCTTGAATACGCGTTTGGACCTCGAAAATTCAAATATATGTTGGGCTGCAATCTGAAGCACATCATCCCCTCTCGGTTGGAAAAAGACACGTCCTCGAGTCTTTGTCGATCTTCTCCTGGTCATGTGTGCGCTTCGGTGCTTTTTAGCTTGCCACTTAATGACCAACTTTTCTGTCCGGACTCTCTCCTGTAATTCTTCATAGACCAATTTCTTTTTGCTTCCTCACTAACCATTTCTTTGGTTGAATTGCTGCTGCTTTTCCGGTTGAGTCATATATACTTTGGTTAACTTTGGTTCGATTGGACTTAAGACCCCCAATAAATCTTCCATGGCCTGGGTTTAAAATCAGTTCAGCCTGGACTTTCTCTACAGAGTTTAAAATTAGTTCCTCCTGAAGAATATTGCCAATCGCTAAATCCTTCTCGACCAGATCATTATTATCTTGTGACGCTTAAGCTGCTTCATTCTTGGACTCCATTTATTCTTCTTTTAATTTGTCACCCTTCATAGAAGCTTCTTCAAGCTATACTTTTTCCTCAACATCAACAATCGTCAAGGAAAAACATTTGTCTTTCCATTCTTAAGAGGATAGGTAGACTTCATGCAACCGTCTTCAAATTCATAGAGGCGTTCTTCATATCTCAAAGGAAAGAATCTGACCTTTAAGAGTTGTTTCATACGCCTCCACGTAAATACCAAATTCCTTCAATCTCGAAAACGATTATTTTCCAATTTCTCCCACCAAGTAGAAGCTTTGTCCCTTAACTGATAAACAACTCTATCAACTCGACTTCCATCATCGGAGATGCTGTAGTAGTCGAAGAATCGGTCCACATCTGAAACCCACACCAAGAATTCCTCGACACTCACGCTTCCGTTGAAAGTCGGGATTCTCTTTGAGCAATAATCCTCCTGTACCCATAGGTATCTTCTTATTCCACCGCAAGTCTCGAGGGGTCACTCGCTCGAGACGTGCTAAAATCTCATCTTCTCTTCATTGGAATGTGAAGAGTAGGTCTTGGTCGGAAGTAAGCCTTCTTGAAACTCCTTCGGTGTTGCCTTTATCCATTATCTTCGCATATTTAGCAAAATCCACTCAATCACACGCGTGTTCACTCCTTCACGTGTTTCTCTCGGCCAACAAGAATAGAACATTCGCTTTGATACTAAATGATGGGCTCACGAACTAGAACTGGATAAAAAAGAATGGTGGAGGATAGAACCAACTAAACTCACTTGATAAAATGACTCGCCACGAGTAAGAAAAGTCGGGTTGATTCGCCACGCTCAAGGATGAACGATAAGAATCGAGATTTTCGCCACTAAACAAGGAACTTGTTCAAATAAGAAAAGAGAGGAAACATTCTAGGCAATTTCATTCAAAATATTCATCAAATTCGTATCTCTGAGATATCCTCCTAGCAAATATATATAGAGGGAAGACACCTCCATTGACTGTAGAATAAGAAAGTGACATCTAATCTTTTCCAGATTACTTTCATAAAATGGAATAAGAAAACAATTTGAAATAAAAAAACTTAAGACCACCGACTCAAGCTAATATATGAAATAATATCTAATTAAGAGAAACTATATTATGAAAATTAGGAAACTTAATATCTAATTAAGCTAAATTCTTGTTCTGAAGTCTTCTTGAATATCCATTTGGACCCGAAAATTCGAATGCATGTTGGGCTGCAATTTGAAACACATCACTAATATTGCACTTGGAGGGGGTCCAAAATGCCAACTCGTAACATTCTCCCCAGCCAATCCACAAATGTTCTCATTGTTGGCTTGTCCATGCAACGCTTCGGCATTGTCTTGATATCACCTTTGCCCCCACCACACTCCCATGATGTTAGTCCCTCAGAGTTGACAACAAAAACTCCCATGCCTCAAACAAGAACAAGGGGACACATTGGGCTCCTTCACAGTGCACTTCTTCACTGGGTGTTGTCCTATGTGTTCTCCTCATCCTGTCAATCGAAGAGATCATTTTGGCAAAGACACGATGGCCAACTTCCCTACTGAATGAAGACCAGTCACTCTAGGCACTCAAACTTCTCCTCCTTGGGAAAGTACTCCATCGCGTGAGTCCAAGCGTCCCACACTTACTACTGCGCTCTCCATCGACATGAAATCATCATGATTCCTCAAATCAAGGCTAGATTTGATGCCACTTATCACTAGCTCCGAGTTTGGAGCTCTTGCGGGCATCCAGGGATCCATATATAGTGGCTCCCCGGACCCAACCCTCCTCAAGGTTGATAAGTTAACATAAATATTTCATTGATAAGGACAACATCCAGAGTGCGTACCCGTAATATAACAGCTAGTCGATATTAGCCCATGTACGATGAAGAAAATCCATATACATATAAAGAACCCTATTGTCGCAGTTGAATGGGGACCAAAATGCTAGCTTATGACACAGAGCTACAGGGAATCAAACCAATAAGAATTGAATACAAAATCAATTAGTTTTAGTGAGAGTATGTGCAACGCATTACACCCTAAAATTACAATTTTATCCCTAACTAGAGAGCAAAATTGAGACACTGCCTTTCCAGTATTACTCAAGATTGGCCATCTACGTCTTAGCGCCCGCACGACACTCCGCCTAATACTTTTTTTTTGTTAGCCCGCCTAATAATTTCAACCTTAGTTTAAACTTATTTGTTGCACTTGTTTCAGTTTTCTTGATTGCCCCAAAATCATTGCATGCAATTAAGAAGCCAATTTGAACAAAAAAATTGAAGCCAACCCATGGAGAAAAATCTAGACAGTACTGAAATTATCTTAAGGATTATTATTTGAGAGATGATTTATATATTGAGTTAATAGGTAATTTGGTCCCTAGATTGGCAAGTTGCATCAATCGGGTCCCCAAATTATTTTTAATTAATTTGGTCCCTTACATTTCGAAGTTGCATCAAATTGGTCCTTATTACATCAATTATCCCTAACTTTTTTAACGGATGTACATCTGTGTGGTCCTTTGCACAATAGCTAGGTCCCTGAATTAGAAAATTACATTAGTTTGGTCCTTATGGTACATCGATTTGGTCCTTTGACACATTAAAATGGTCCTTTGCAACATCAATTTTGTCCTCCAAGTCTTTTACGTTAAATGTAAGTGCTGATGATGTTAAAGCAAGGACAATGCTACATCAATTTGGTCTATCGTTACATCAAATAGGTCAGTTTCCCAATTTTTGATGCATTTTATCAAATGGCGCCTAAGTAGAGTTTCAACATTACATCAATTAGGTCCTTATTCGAGAATACCTTGTTGTAACCACAATATGAGTTAATCAAATCAAACTTGCAACTTTGCAAATTAACATGGAATTACAATTTTGCAAAATAACATGTAATTTACAAAAACAACTACATTAATAATAACTTCCCAAGAGTTCACCAAAGAGTACATGTTACTTTGCCAAAGTACCTCCACACAAGAACAATTTGACAAGATCTTTGGCAAAGTAACATGTATCCATACTGATATGTACTGATTCTACAATGACAAACATATTGATTCCATAATGACAAACATACTGCTATGTACTGATTCCATAGATTAACCAAACCGAAATGTAACACGCAAATTATCACATTCATCCTATTATAACTAAGCCAACTTCATCCCATGGATTATCTGCACAAAATGTAGAAAGACCAGCTTCTTCGAGGTTCATTTCACCGAAGATGAGGAGAATGAGGTCTCATTAGATGGAAATAAACTGTAAATCTTACAGCAGTTCCAAAACTAGCAGCTCCCATGGTCTCTGTTGTCCTGGGAGTGTAAGAAGTGGGCCTCACAAGGGGAGGCCTCACTGGAGGGCCCTCAAAAGCATGTGTCATTGTTGGGAAAAGAGATCTAGGGACAAATCTATCCATCTCGAGAACCTATACATAGAACAAAGATTAAAAGAGAATTAATTAGAATATTGTACTACATATCATGTATTTGACACATGAAAGCAAAAGTACCCATGATGACTTTGCTTCAAATGGCTAAGATAGCTCGGTGGAGAAGAATCATGTGATATGTTCATTTCTTCTGCTCCCAAACTCCTAGCTGGTATTGCCTCCATATTGGCAGAAAGACCTTCAGTTGTCCCTGCACCAGAAGGACTTTCAGCTAACCCTATACCAAAAGGACCTTAAGCTATTACTGGCTGTCCATTGCATTTTTTTTTTGGGCATGTCTATCTACACCTCACACATTTAAGGAAATTCAACTTCCGATCTAGCATGTAAGGGTTCCCCTACTCTTCTGTAGCATTCTTCCTATATTCCTTTAGAGTCTTCTTCCTCTTTTTATTGGATCTTCCTAGTTGTTTCATAATCTATGGAGGAATGACAATGTCATAATCAGCCCTCTCCCTGTACTTTTACCCAGCTATATGATTTATGAAAATGGCATAAGTTTTTTTAGTGATCTCCTTCTTCAAGCTTTGATGCACATATTCTTCTAATCTATGGCTATTGTATTATAAAGCAACAATGGCATGCTTGCAAGGTACCCCTGTCAAGTCCCACACTCGACAAGAACATGTGCAGTTCCTCAAGTCAACAACACACTTAGAGTATATGGGGCATGTTACCTCAAATAGTGTCATATGAGGATCCCCTAATCACAATGGAATCCAACCTATAGAAGCCTTTTTATATCTTCTAATCTTGCCTGAATCTTGGGGCATAAGAATCCTCTATGTCTGGCATATAGAGTCTAGCTTTTCACCGTCTTCTTTGTGATGTAGGCTCTCACTCCTTCAGCTAGGGTTATAATTGGTTTGCGTTTCACTTTCAACAGTTCTTTGTTGAATAATTCACACATGTTGGAGGTCAATGCATCATTCTTGCATTTAGTGTCAAAGGCATGATTACTCTATCTTTGAAGTAATAGTCTCTCGAGATAGTCAACTGCACCTACAGACATCATCCTTACTTGAGGCATACACTCATTATCTTTGTGAGGTTGTTGCCTTGGCACATTTCCAGAAGGTTTTCTTCAAGCATGGATGTCTCTAGTTCTTGGTCATATTTTCCCAGATGTGCCTACAGCAAAATCTGTGTGTGCATTATGACACACTTCATACGTGGCAGAATCCAACCCCTGCACAATTGCAAGTCAAACAGTGCTATATGAGGATCTTTGTAACTTCATTGAAGGGATGTAAGCTTGTTGTACAAATCAAACAAACCAAAACAATAATATTATACAAATAAAACTCACATTTTACATGTCCAAGATGAATGTGTACTTCTTTTTCACAGGATATCCCTCATCTACTATCAGGTTCTCAAAAAACCATTTCCAACTACCTTTACATTCCACTTCCTTAAATTGCACATGCAATCACAAAGAATAAATTGTTCCCATCTTGGCTAACTACAGCTAATAGTTATCCTCTATAATCCTTGAGAAAATAACCATCTAACCCAATCAAAGGCATGCACCCTTCCAAGAAGCCTCTTTAACGCGCTTTGAGACAGATATATAACATCTCAAACTCATGTGTCTTAGGGGCCACTGACCAATATATAGTAAAACTTGGGTTGGATCTAAGTAGTTGATCTGCATAATATCTCAATTGTCCATACGGCTGCCTTTCTTCTTATTCATAACACAATAAATCTTTCAAGTGTACCCTTCTTTGTCCTTCTCAACACAGTGGGCCATCACTCTGACCTTATCGTTCTTCTCAAATTTAACCTCTCTCCCCAAGAAATGTTCAAGTCTCAGATAACATTTTTGAATACCTAAAGATTCGTAAACTCCATTCCAAGAGTTATTTCCATAGTTTCATTAAAAACTAGGAAATGATCATCTCCCTCTTCATGTTCATCTTTTAATGTTTCCAAATCTTAACTCTGATAACCATTAGACAACTTGTCTTCTTCAGCTTCACCATGACCAGCTTCATTTGATGTTGGACCTTCAGATCATCCTACATCTCATCAGCATGATCATAAGCAGCCTGCATCTCATCCCATTCAGCATGTGTTATAATCTTAAACATGTCATTAGTTTTGTAACTTGGCGTCCACTTTTTAGACTCTTTATGTTTATTACTTTTCTTTTTATTCTTCATAGCCACCGATTTCTCCCTTTTTTTTCTTATTTTACCTGCCTTTACTATCTTCCCTCCTCTGAAGCCCTTCTAGTTCCTTTTGTGCAGCTTCATGTTCCCTCCTCTAAAGCTCTTCCTACTCCTTCTTTTGTGCAGCTTCATGTTCTCCTTTTCAGCCTCAATCCTCTTGAACTCCCTTATCTCTACTTGAGTAAGTTCTAAAGGCTCATCTATGTGGTCACGTTCATAGTACAAGTGCAGCTTAGTCTGATTTTGCAATGAACTAATCAAGTATCTAGCATCAAGGTCTGTTTCAAATGAGTTTATGTTCCAAATCAAAGGTCTTAAATGTGGGGTCCCTGTAATGGCAGGCCGTGGGGGTACTACCATAATCCTTAGGCAGCAATTCACATATCCCAACAGTTGTGAGTGTATTTACATCTATATCCTTAAAAAGTGTATGCATCACCGCCTTCATAACGCATCCTAAGGCTCCCAACAAACTCTCCTCCATGATGAAGATGCACATCAATTGTCTTCCACAAATGCACACTGCAAGCATCACAAAAAACTAGTTTTGTAAACCCAAAAAACTCACCTTTTAAAACTGCTAACATCAAATAATTGATTTCTACCCAAAAAATAACCCCGCAGAGACTAAGATATGGCAGATGATCAAAACCCAAAAAAAAAAAAGTCATCTTTTTCATGAGGCTATCATGGTGGGATTTCAGGGAGACAAAGACATTTACCTAGATATGCATACGAACTTAGGGTCGGCCTGATCAATGTCTTTAGTGCTCCCAAACTTGTCTTTTTGATAATGTAGATGGAGATGAACTGGGGGTCGCGTTCGAATAAAGGAGAGGAAGTGGAAGATGATGGGGACTGTGAAATGAGCGAGAAAGAAGATAGAGGGGAGAGATATAAGATGCAATGAGGACCTCTTTGATATAACCCTATTTAAAAGGTATCCAATGTTAACATCATTTGTCTTTGACGTAACATCAATTAGGTCCAAGAAGATTTAACGACCGTCAAACGCCATTTCCTACAAACTGACTGTCCTGGGACCCAACTAATATGACTGAGGATCTAACTGATGTACTCATGGACCTATTTGATGTAATGCATTAGCTCGATGATTAAATTGATGTATAGAAGGACCTAATTGATATAACTCAGACTTATTTGATGCAACTTCGAAATGTAAGGGATCAGATTGATGTAAAAAAAGTCAGGGCCGATGTAACCTGCCAATCTCATGGACCCAATTCCCTAATAACTCTCGTTTATTTGAAGTGAGAATTATCAATTGTTGTCGCCTCTATTCACCATTGTCACTTATCATGCTAATTTCAGTTGAAAAAATTAAGTGGTCAATCATCTTCGGCTCAATAGTTTGGGGGACAAACATTAATTGTCCCTTAAATCTAAACAGAGTTAGAAATCCTATGATCCTTGATGTGGCAATTTATATAATAAAAAATAAAAAAGAAAATCTCTTGTATTAGAAGTTCTTCGGCAATACTACTTTCTTATATACACGAGAAAACATCAATAAAATTGTAGCGGACGAATGAATAAGTTTATTAAGACATTGATACTGGGTAATAAATTCATAGAGTACAAAAACTTTATTGATTTTTCTCTACCACGTTCAGAAATAATTATTTCATATTTCTCATCACATATGGTGATGTGTAGTTACTGAATTACCCCTATTAGTACCCAAAATCCAACCCCAAAGCCAACTTCAGAATTATCATCAGAGAAACGGTGACATTTGTTTTCACGTCTTGTCAGAGCCTTCCTCCTACTAGTCCGGCCATTTCCCCAACCTTAGCTCGGTTAAATAGACCCCCATTGGGAGTTGGCCACTCCCACACTCCCTTTCTAACATCACCCTCACACAATTCCTCTCTAAGAGTCGGCCACAGAGACTATTTATACTGATTTTACTTTATTTTCTTCATTGCCATAATCACTATTGACTTGACTGTGATAGAAGTACCAAAACGAAGCCCAAAGCCTCGATTTTGACTTCTCTTAGACTACATTTGTTAGATCATACTAGGCAAAACAAACACAGGATGAGGTGAGATTTAATGTCTCATAAATTTACAATATCACAATTAGTTATTTGGCACATATCTAGGATTGAAATTAAGATTAAAAAAACTAAAATAATCGCATTATTCTTAGAATAAATATTTTTTAATTTTTGTAAAAGTGAAAATAAGTAAAATATTTTAAAAAGAAAGACTGAACAATCGAAGGAGGGAGACTAACTGGATGCTGGCAGCCACCACCTTGGGGAAGTTGCCGGCGGACCCAAAGGTCGCTGGGGACCTCATCGAGCGGTGGCAACCAACGTTAGGCTGCCGTCAAAATAAGTAAAGGGACATTTCAAAATAAGTGAAGTGATGGTCGCCCCTCTTCCTTCTTCTATTCCCCTGATAGCATTTCTTCTAAATTCAAAATAAGTGAAGGGACATTTCAGAATTTTTCATATAAGATATATTATAATTCACCCTAAATTCACATCTTGAATTAACTCTTTAAATAATTATATTTTGGTGAGTTCTTAACAGAACTCATTTTCTGTTGTCATCAAACATGAAATTTTAGAAATTCTATGGCACTCTTTATCTCACCAAAGAAAGGTACGAGAAATCATCCTACCTGGCCATGTGATATAAGGAATAATGAATTAAAATGCGACAAATTTGTATATGGAGTGTTAATCCCATTGATAAATTCCATTATTATTGTTGATTGAAAATATCTTATTAGTTTTTTTTTCACCATATTATATTGAGGTAGAAATTCACCGAAATGTGGCCTTACTGCATCCCAAATCCTCTGTCATCGCCATCAAGACAGGACTAAAACCAGGGGACTCCATCATATGGAAAATGATGGGGAAGAAGAAAAGGTCAACTTATTTCCACGACTGTGTCACCGCTTTCACGTAGCCCATCACGGAGTTAATTAAGGCAGCACACAAATGGCGAGAAAGCACAAGAAAAGAGAAGTTCTTGCTCATCCCATGGTCCATTTTGACCATTAAAAAAAAATCCCATGGTCCATGGATTTAATAATATTTCAACAACCGGATAAATATATCTACTAACATATATATGAGTGACGATTTATGAATTTATATAAAGAAAGAATTTTATTAATATTATTTTTTTTTATCATCGTATGGTTACGAGAAAGGACCATCTATAATCTATGATATACATATATATATATATATATATATAGTAAAAGAGAATTGGTATATTAATTATGCTTAAATACTTTATTTTAGTAATTAATTTTATTTTTTACAAAGAGTTAATCAATTTATATTTTATTTTCTTGAAAATGCTTTAAATAAAAAAAAGTTATTGGAACTTTTCTACTCCGATAATAAAAGTATTTTAAATAAATTTTGTAATGTGTATAAATCTATTGGAGCAGTAATGTGTATATATTCAAAGACATTAATATATAATTAAGGATTATTGTGTGCTATGAATTTAATATTTTTTTTTGTTTTTATTATTTACTCAAAATAAATAAATATATGTTCATATTTTTATCTATATTTTGCACGACATGAAAATAATTTATTTAGATATTCATAAAATATTAAAATAGAATAATTAATTAAATGGTAATTGGTTTAATTATGAAAATGTATTTCATTTCAAATTAAATACAATATACTTATAAGAATAATCACTCAGTAAAAGAATTTATCATACTTTTATCACAATTGCATTTTGTTATTTGTTATTAGAGATACTAAAATACGACTATGCCATATAAAAAGACCCTCCAATTATAATTTTGAATTTTATTTTGGCATAAAATTGAATAGAATAAGCACATGAGACTATGCCCTGTTTGTTTTAGGAGTTAAAATCACTTTGATTTTAACTTTAACTTTAACTCAACATACTATACAATAAAAATACACATTTCCTAAGTGAAAAATTTTAACTTTAATTTTAACTCAACACACTACACAACAAAAACACACGTTTCCCAAGTCAAATTTATAATCCCAACTCATTTGTCATTTTCCACAGTCAAAATCAAAATTACTTTAACTCTGAATCCAAACGCACCGTAATGCATCGCCAGAGCAAATGCTAGTTTATGGATTTCTTAAAAGAGAAAATGATGACTCCTTAATTCTTCTCTCTCACCTTCTCAAAAGCCTTTGTTGTGATGAAAACCCCCACTACCCCTCTCATTTAAGATTTTATCCTTTTTTGTCTTGAATCAGCAAAAGTAACCGGAAACAAATATGCTCTCCCTTCTTTAGCAAGACAAAAAGCAAGGCTGACCAGAGAAACGGGATTCACTACCATGACTCTCGGGCTCCGCTTTAATAAATTATAAAATTTTGAGATAATTCCCATTCGTTTCCCCCATTTTTTCACTATTCATACTAGGCCATGAGCTAAGATATAATTGATAAATGTAACGTGAGACAGTCTTTCTTTTTCTTTTTTATTTTCCATTTATGCACTATTATAAATTATTGTGATATTTCATACGCATGTGCCCAGTAATTTAGAGAGTACCCACATATACTATTTATATAGATTGATATCCTTTCTTGTGCATTGATCGGAATTAATAGAGGCCCAACTTATGTATTGGTCTATATTTATTAGATTTTTGAATATTAAGAGATAAAAGTTATATTTGTGGTGAAGAGAAAATTATTTTGCATGGATAATTAATTTAGTGTCGCCTTACCTCACCTTACTCTATTTTTTTTAAATATAAATCTTGATATTCGAAAGTTCAATTGAATTCTAACTGCTCCAGTCGAACATGATTGGTCCATTAAAGAGTAAAGTTTTTTCAGCATGAATTTTCTGCATTCAAGAATTCAAACTCGAAATTTTATTTAAGCGGAACAAGAACCAAACAGTTTAAAGCAACTCCCATTGTTATTCAATAATACCTTATTTTTTTTCGATTACAATAGGAGGCTCATGACCTAATACAAGAAAATTGAAAAGAATGATACGAGTAGTCTCACTGATGAGAATCGAATCTGACCAAGCGAGAGTGTTAGCCATTACACTATGCTCTTTTCTCATAGTGCCTTACTTTTAGTCTATTCAATTAACATTTTTTCCATACTGCCATTAATGCTTTGCAGAAAGTTTTTCACTTTCCCCTTTTTTTTATGAATAATCTTTCACTTTCCTTCATCGATGAAATCACGGTATGCTTAACTAATAAACTGAACTAAAGAAGGCATTTGGTGGATTCTGGCAATTATAATTATACTACTAAGTTAATGCACATTTCTATCAAAGTGAGAATCCACATTTGGCAATTACATTATCATTCGAATGAAAATGTGAAAATGAAAATGTAAATTGTTATGACCCAACAAAACATAAAAATCTTATTAACTCAGAAAATTTAAATCAATTTTTTTGAAATTCACGTAAATTACCACGAAATCTCGTTCTGGCATTGCCCTCGCAACGGGCCCACGAGGTACTGCAGAAAGCCATGACCTTTATTTACCCTAACGACTTTCTTCCTGAAATCTCTCCCTTGATTCTGTTACGGCCGAACCGAAGGAAAAGGACCAAAACCCAAAATCTGCAATTTCATTTAACTCAGTCTAACCTCTCTGCAGTCTGCCCTGTCTCCGAACATCCGGTGCAATGCCACTCCCCATCTCGGACGGTCCCCACTGACAGCCGATGGAGAAACCGCCGGCCGGAACTCTCTGCCATCAGCCGCTCCATTGTGTCCTCGGGTCTCTGGTAATCTGCATCTTCCTGGTCTCTCTTAATCGTTCGTTCTCTGCTAACAGCAAAAATGGGGTCGGCTTCTTCGTCGAGAATTATCAAAATGCCATCAGTTCTCCAAAACCCGGATCTCCGATGCCGGCTAGAGAGAATGCGGCAGTAACTGATCCGTGCTCGGGGAGGTACATTTACATCCATGACCTCCCCAGCAGATTCAACACCGACCTCCTCGATAACTGCCGGTCCCTTACGAGAGGGACTGATGGTAACATGTGCCAGTACATAGACAACTTCGGGCTCGGCCCCAAAGTCAGTGATCCCGGCGGGGTTCTCTCGAACGGGAGCTGGTTCCGAACCAACCAGTTCATGCTGGAGGTGATCTTCCATAACAGACTGAAGAAGTACGAATGCCTCACGAACAACTCGTCCCGAGCCTCGGCGGTCTTCATCCCGTATTACGCTGGCCTGGACATGAGCCAGTTCCTGTGGAGCCCGAACATCTCAGTGAGGGATGCAACGGGTTACGATCTCGTCAGGTGGGTGTCAGGCCGGCCCGAGTGGAGGAGAATGTGGGGGCGGGACCACTTCTTCGTGGCGGGGAGGATCGCGTGGGATTTCCGGAGACAGACCGATGATACCTCCGACTGGGGGAGCAAGCTCATGTTCCTGCCCGAGTCACGCAACATGACGATGCTCTCGGTCGAGTCAAGCGTCTGGAACAATGACCTCGCCATCCCGTACCCGGCCTACTTCCATCCATCAGACCTCTCTGATGTAGCGGAGTGGCAGGACAGGTGATTCTGCAGAAGATACTGTTAGAACCATCAAATACCGCATCTTATGTTTGATTATGGACTAAATCACGTAGACATATTGTGCTGATCTTGCGAGTTAATTTCGCCATGGTCCAATTATACATCAGTAGCTGCATCTTTGGGATTCTGGGGGAAGTATTTGTTCACTTGGTTCTCGTGTAATCGACTTTATATCTGACCGTCTCTGTTCCTACTGCCAGGATCCGAAATCAGGAAAGGCCTTACCTGTTTGCCTTCGCAGGGGCCCCACGCCCCGAGCTCCGGTTCACCATCCGTGGCAAAATCATCGAGCAATGTCTCAACTCAAATGGAAAGTGCAAGTTGCTCAATTGTAGCCCAGAGACGAACAATTGCGACAACCCTGTAAATGTCATGAGCGTTTTCCAGAAATCCGTGTTCTGCCTCCAGCCTCGGGGCGATTCCTACACGCGCAGGTCGACGTTTGACTCAATCATAGCAGGCTGCATCCCAGTGTTTTTCCACCCGGGCACTGCCTACGTGCAATATCTGTGGTACCTGCCCGAAAACTACACTAGGTATTCGGTCTACATACCGCTGGGGAATGCCAAAGAAGGGGAGAAAATCAGTATTGAGGAGAGATTGCTCCATATTCCTAGAGATAAGGTGGTGGAGATGAGGGAGGAGGTCGTGAGGATGATCCCCAGGATCATATACGCGGACCGACGGGATGGGGTCGGGGCGTTTGAGGATGCATTCGATGTTGCAGTGAAGGGGATTCTCGATAGAGTAGAGAGGGTGAGAAGGGTGATCCGTGATGGGGGTGATCCTGGCGTTGGATTCTCTGAACAGAACCATTTCAAGTTTGACTTCCCATTGCCGTGACGGATAACTTACAATCGGATGCTATCCGGGAGTTGGGTTAATCCTAATTAAGAGGTACTTTAGTGAGTTTCGATCCCTAAACACACACACATATGTATATTTTGGTGGGCCGGGATATTTCTTCCTTATGATTTTTTGGTTCTTCTGGGGATCTGCATAGGTATATATTTATCATCGAGTGCGACTGGAGAATTTGTGACAGTCCTAAAGGAAGAATATGAACTACTTTTTTCTTCATTGGAACAATCAATTCATGTCATCCTAATTGATCTGGTAGTCAGGCAGACAAGCTCCCTGGATGAGATTTGATTTGAGTTTCCTGACTGGGCAACTCGAACTCGATCTGTTCATATCAGAACATACCTTGATCCGGAAAATTCAATTTTGTCAAAGAGCAAGAACACCATTTCACAGGGAGTAAATATTTTTGTAATAGAGATTCTACTACTAGTAAAAACAACTCCCATGATTCTTTTTTTCCTAACCATCAGAATCTCTTACGTGAAGATTATGGCTGTAGACGTGTCCTAATTATTTTACCTTAAGATTTACCTCTTATAGTTTGATTATCGATATTTTCAGCCACGCATTTTTCTCGTTGACACTCATTCTCGCTTGTGAGCAAGCCTGATCCACTTCGATATTAAATCGAATCAATTGCACTGGTTCAATCAAATAAAAAATAATTTAATTACTATAAGAATATTTCAATCTGTCGACCGCCCTTCCCAGGCTCTGCCTCCAACAGCATTCTTCACCTTTGAAGAAACATGGCGGGATCCAACAGGATTCTTCACCTTTGAAGATAACTAGATCAAGTATTATATTTTTCATAAAAGACAACAGCATTCTTCACCTTTGCCACTCTTCCATTCAATATCTTAATTTTGAGATTTCCGGTCTTCAACGGGCCTTGGGGTAATCTCAGAATACCAACCTCAGGTGTAATCTCCTTTATGTTTTTTAAAATTATTTTCCTTTCATTCTCTTATATATATAAATATTATATTATATATTTATATTTATATCTATATATTTATAAAAATATCAAATATTTATAAAAATATTATGTTATATATATATATATTATATTTATATAAATATTTATATTAGATGTATTTTATTTATATGTATTTATATTTATATTTAATATAAATATTTTTATAAATATTTTTTTGAATATTTATATTAAATATTAATATAAACATATAACAAATAGTTATATATAAATATATTTAAAATAAAAAAAAAATTTTTAAAAAAAATGTATGGGGTATATTTGTAAAATTACTTTACTTTCCCATCGGCTTATTTAATATACCAAAACTAGCAATCTTACATTACCATGTACTTTCCCAAATACATGATTACTTACTAAACACGGTAATATCGTATTCATTGTAATTTAGCATTCCCATACCTACTTTCTCTGCAATCTAATGGTGCGTTTGGTTTCGGAGTTAAAGTAACTTTGATTTTGATTATGAAAAAGGACAAATGATTGTATAATGTGTTAAGTTAAAGTTAAAATTTTTGACTTGGGAAATGTGCATTTTTATTGTGTAGTCGTTAAGTTAAAATTAAAGTTAAAATTTTTGTGATTTTAACTGCGAAACCAAACGGAGCATAATATTCCATGTAATCTAATATTCCGGCGTACCAAATGGCCCCTAACGTATACAAGTTTGCAAGTCAAGGGAAGGGGATCTTTTTGCCACGTTCTTGAAAACTTCGAACAACACGCATTAATTTGGAACAATCAAAATTCTTTGGGACAAAATTGAAACTGTTAACAGTGATCTTTAATTGTTCTTTATTCGAGTGTAAGTTACATTGTTGAACACGTGCACTTCCCTTTGCCATGGTCAATTTTCTTTTATCTTTTTCCTCAAAGAAAATGGAGGGAATTGCAGGTCCCCGTTTGAGCCCAGGTGGCGAGTGGGGCACTTGCCTCTCCTTTTTTTCTTCTTTCTTTTTTTTTTTTTAAATAATTTTAATTTTAATTTTTTTCTTTTTTTATTTTTATATTTTCAAATCTAATATGAATAAGATATTACTTAATGCAATCGATTTGTTAGGATAAATGATCCGACCGTTATAATTTGATCACTTATTTTAAAAAACTATGTTTTTTTAAAAAAAATTTACTTGTTAAATTCCCAACCTTTTGTTTAAAATTTAAAATTTCAATTTTTTTTTAATTTCTCTATTTTTATGTTTTAAATTCCCAATCCTTTATTTAGGACAAATGATTTTATAGTCATAATTGGATCACTTATTTAAAAATATATACTTTTTTATTTTTAACTTTTAAAATTTCCAACCCTTCTTTTCAAAATTTCTCCATTTTTCATTTTTTCAAATCCGACGCGAATAAGGTATCAGATCGTTAATTATTGGTAGGGGTAAATGAAACGAGACTAAACTGTTCGGGCTTGACTTGCTGAAAGTTCGAATTTGGTTAGCTCTTATTAAGCTCGGGCTCGAGCTCACCAATTAAATGAGCTGAGCTGAGCTTAACAGTATTCGGCTCACGACTTATTATTATTATAGGAAAATAACAAAATGGAACCCTAATTGCAAAATCGATAGCCACAGACTCTCACGACTCTTTCGCTTCTCCTCTAAGTCCAGTTCTCCTCTTCCTTTGCCGTCGCCGGCTTCTTCCCCTCCCCTGCCCCCGTTCAAGGCTTCAAGCTGTCGGATTCCTCCCTCTCCATTCCGCTTCTGCCTGCCTCTGCTGCTCCCTATCCGCCGGCTTCTCCTCTACTCGCTGCAGCAAGCTTCTCCTCCCTATCCTCCCTCTGCGTTGTGCTGCTTGCTGCTCATCGCCGTTGCAATTGCTGCTTGCTGCTCAACGCCCGCCGCCCCTGCTTGTTGCTTCCCGGCTGCGTTGCTGTTTGTTGCTCGCAGTCGCTGCTCCTCTCTTCGATCCTCCCCAAGGTCACCTCCCTTCCCCCGCCCCTGCTGCGTTCACTTACCTTAATTAATAAGCTCGAGTAAAATTGCATTGTCTGAGACTTTGGTCAACCACTTATGGGAGTTAATGAAGGCCGGCCAGCAGGTTTTTCGATGTTGTTATTGCTGATATTCTGCTGATATTGCAATCTATGCTGCGTTTTGCGTTTTCAAGGCCTTTTCGATGCTTCTGAATTTTGCTTTCCAAATTTTGCTTCTCGGGCTCGTCCTTCCTGTCTCGGTTTTTTTATTGTAAGTTATTCTAATTATTTGTTATCCCCTTTCTTCTCTGTTACTGTTACTGCTAAGGACATACACGAATTATTCCAAATTTGTTTCTTCTCTTTCCATTGAAACAAGAAGAACTTGAGCAACTTCAAAAGATTGAGAAGGCCTCGGTGAATCTATACAATGAAAGCAAATATAAAATATGTTCATTTCATTTTTGCATATTTGTTGGAGCTAGGCCTGAATTTTTGACTTTTGGATGTTGTTTTCAATTTTGAACCTGTTGATATTGAACATACTGATCTAAGTTCGCTTCAGTGTTTGATGATCCGACTATTGAACTTGCTGAGTTTTATTTTCGCATCTTGTGTAGATGATTCGACTCTTTGGGTGCTAATTTTGGGGTTCCATCTCTTTTTTAGGTATGTCAAATGTTGAGCACACCGGGAGTTCGTCTATGCCACAAGTATAGCAAATGCAACGCGTCGATGGAAGCTCAAATACGACAATGGAGGCAGAGACTACCGGTGACATGAACCTTGAGGGTGCCAATAATCCATCCAATGACCCGGTTGAAGATAATGGTGCTGATGAGGACATTGAGGGGGAAGGCGGTGGTGATGATGAGAGCCTTTACAAATAAGAAAAGGGGAAGGACTTCCACCGTTTGGCTCGAGTTTAAAGAGGAAATGATTGATGGCGTGAGGAAAGTTCAGTGTGTTCACTGCCATAGTCATTTGAGTTTCAAGAACTATACGACGAGTCATTTGATGCGACACCTTGAGACTGTTAAGCAAAAGAGATATAATGTTCAACAAAGGATCAACTTCCCCCCTGCTCATTCCAAAGTAGATGTACTTGTTTCCGGCTCTGCTATTATTGATGGGAGATATGATATGATGAAGATGAGGGAGGGGATAGCTCATTGGATTTCAATGCATGAGCATTCATTTATAATGCAAAGACGTGGAAATGCAAAGATGAGTATTGTTGAGGAGGAAGGCTTCAATATAATGCAAAGACGTGGAAATGGAATGATTGAGAATACAATGCCTGGTGAAGTCGGTAAGATCGAAATCCAAGCGTGAACTTCAAAATACAAAATAACAAATTAGAGTATTTTCGCTCAAGCATTTTGTCAAACACTTGACAATGCAATTTAGTGTGTTAGCAGAATACATAATAATTACCAAATGAAAAAGCTAACTTATCAGCAAGTTGGATGGAATAATAACGTTTAGGAAGAGAATAAAGTACCTTCAACTTCATATTAATTTCGAGACCAAATTCAAGGTCTGAAATCGAATTTTGTAGCTCAAAAAATGACGAAATGAACTAATAGTCTTGATTTAGGGTTTAAAACAGAAATTGAAAATTTCAATTTAAACAAAAGAGGAAATATGATGAATCCCACAATTTTTTGAGAAAATATCGATGAAAAGTATTGGCCAAATGCAGGAAATTGACTATTCCTTGGAGACTTTGTTTTCAACATTATAAATCAAAGTTGATGTTCTGATTTTTCATATCGAATCATGGAATTCCTCAATGACATAAAGCTTCCAGTTCCATCTCAATGTTAGATACCAAATCATGGAATCCCTGATGGGGAAACACACATTTTACTGATCGAGATCGAGAAGGAGAGATAAGGGTGACAAATTCGAGTTGTTGCTCTTGAATCTCCAACCGGCCGGGGAAGAGATCTCCGCACCCAAATCCAGCAAACCTTGTGCTTCTCTCCGAAGATCGTTGGAGCTATAGAAAAACCTTGACCTGTACATGTGACTTGAAAGTGACCCCACTATCAAGACGGTGTATCATGATTCGGACCTCTTGTATAATTGGAAAGGCAGATGCTGCATAATCTAATACCAGCTTCTCTTGTTTTGGACCGAGTTACGGGATTGATCAGGATCTAACCTAATATTTCATCAGTTTACTCAGATTTTTATTCTTAATAAAGAATAATGTTTAGGCACACGTATGTTCGTTTAATTCCTACTTTCCCTTGACGCGTGTTGTAGATATATGCTCAGTTTAGAAGTTCCATGTAGGTCTGGTAATTCCTAACACGACATAAATACGACACGGTGGTAAATGGATTCGGGTGGAGCATTTTTAATATTCGATCTAAACGGGATCTAATCCGTTTAGATACGGTTAATAAGCGTGTCTTGCCGGATTGAATCCATGTAATCCATTTATATATTAAAATTGCCAAAATATCCTTACTAACCCTAATTTCCTTCTGCAACAAAACCCCCCCCCCCCCCCCCCTCCTTCTCTTCTTTCTCAACAGAGTCGACAGAAGCTTGTGAAAGACGACTTGCCCTCAACCTCGAGCCCTCGACCACGGCCCCGACGGTCACGGACCACAGACGACTGAACGCTGAAGGCTGAAGGCGTGCTTCAGTTCAGGTCTCTCTTCATATCTCCTTTTACTTTTCCGTTCTGGGTGAAGCATATAACCTTCTATTTTCATGTTGCGGTCGTGGGTTATTCGTTTGATTCAGTCCTGGAATTGAATTTATGTTTTAGATTGGACTTCTTCTTCCCATAAAGTTGACTTTTTTAGTTCACGAAGGCATTAATTATCTGCAATGTTGATGAAGCACATGCCACAGACGACTCCCGTCACTCCCGAGTCCCGACTCCGTCCTTCTGGACCTCTGGGCTCTGGTCTCGCTCACGCTCCGACGCTCCTCCAGCCGTCGTTGCTCTCCAATCCGAGTCTCCGACGTAATTGGTCAGTTCTCGATTGTCAATTGAAGCCCAATTGAAGTCCGATTGCACAGCCATAACCCAAACTTCGATTTGAATCTCTCTCTCTACACTCAGTCAATTGAAGCCCGATTGAGTTCTCGATTGATTCTCTTTTCTGTCATGCATTTGAGCTTCCAGTTTATAAGATGCCTACATGTGTGAATGAAGGCTAAAGGAATACGAGTTGCTTTGTTCTTGGTTCTTTCCAAAATGAAAATATCTACGAAGGATCAAATGTCAAAAAGACATTGTTGAGGAAAGATGGATTTTGTCAGATAAAATGGAAATGGGATTCGCTTATGTATTTTTGCCTCACTATGTGGATGGTTTCATGATATTTCTCTTGAATAATTAGAATGTTGTGTAACTTCCTGGTTGAGGTAACGTTTGGGTGATAAAGCTACACTACAAAATTTTCTCTTCGCGGAAGTCTTGCTTTGTGAATATGCTGACTGATTGAACTTGTCCATCGTCCATATATATCATCTATTTATCTTCTTCAGATGTACATTCATGTGTTATGTATGATTTTGTTGCTATTAGTTTCGTTCTTGAAGATGCTCCTTCTATCCTCCTAAGCAAATTAACATCCGTTTACCAATATCGACTTCTAACCTTGTAATATTTGGAATCACTCTCGGTCCATTTCTGTTCTTTTGAAACTGAGAAATGGATTTCTTAGTTCCTTGGTGATATGTTTGTTTTTGTTGGTTGATTTGTTCTTCCTTTATTTGGCATTTTACTTGGTCCATAAGATTCTGAAGATTTTGACAAATAGCTTTGATTAAGCTGCTGCTCAAGTAGTTGTAGTACTGGGAAGCCTGGAGGGAGCTGAGTGATGATCTGAAGAAGGGAATGCTGATGACAGGTCGGTGAGTTTGGTGTAAGGGTGACGACCAGCTCCTCCTTGTTCTTGTTCTTTAAAGTGTTAACAATTCCTAATAAGGTTTCTAGGCATGTATTACACTGGTTCATGTGTGCTCAGGTAACCGGGTCAACACGGATAAGTAAGTTGTTTTCAAAATCGAACATGTGTAATAATCGTGCCGTGTATGGATATGTGCACCTATTATGACACGTTTCGATAAATAAGTTTAAACATATTCTGTCCGCATTGATACGGATATAAATAGGTAGTGTTTGTGTTTTTTAAACCTGATCCGTTTAATAATCGTGTCTTGTACGGGTGATGATTTCGATGACACGCGTCCGTTTAGACACGGCACATCTAAACACGGCGCGATACTGTCGAATTATCAGTCCTAATACATGCTTGATATCTTCCCAATAGACAAGCATGACTGGTAATTAATCCTTGGGATAAGGTTTGACGAATGCACCGGAAGATACATATTATCGTGCATTAATATTATTGTGTTATCTATAAAGTAATAATATAGTATTCATTAATGATGAAGACTGAACCATGGCGGGACACGTGGTGCTTGTCCTTTTCTGAAAATAAAACTTGGAAAAGAAGGGTGTCGGTAGAAGGATATAGTACTATATACCGACAAAAGAAAATGCAAGCGGGGCCAAGCAATACTTTTATATAATTTTCATAAAGTACGAAAGCTTAGCATTCGAATTTATTTTCAGCGCAAAAAAATAATAATAATAAAACGAATTTAGTCGAGTTACCTCATGGAAAAAAAAAAGAAAAAGAGAGAGAGAGAGAGAGAATTTAGGTGAACTACAATCTGTTAAAGAAACCTATTTTTGGTGTGCTTCAGAAAAGTTAAAAAGAAAAATGTTAATGAAGTGCGTGTAATCCACATAAAAAATTTAACTAGAAAAAAATTGCAATACGATGATTTATCTCATATATCTGTATTATGATACAATATATTCATATTTTTCCCAATTAAGATAAAGGCACCTCATATATAGGTAGAAAAATAAGGAAATAAACGACCATAGAAGTCACTTTAGTGTGTATTAAATCCCAACCTCTTCATTTCGAGTGAAAGAGCGTCATTTTGCAGACTCAATGCACTACTAAACTCCCTTCTCAAGAAATTTGATTTCCATTCATTGAATTGCTATACTCAATTCCCTCTGTTTTCTTTTTTTATGAATAAGAGTGAGGGTCTCTCATAAAAACAGGAATGATAGACAATTTTTTAAATGGATAGAGTATTTATGCATTCAATCATTTACTCTCTCTCTTCTTTTTTTTTTTTTCTCTTTTCTTTTGTGCGTGAAAGAAAATGAATATAGCCTGGGATGCGGGGAAGTGAACGAAACGTGAAACAAATTATCTTAGGACAAAGACCGACGGATCTGATCTCCACCGTTCGCACAAAGTTGAGTCCTCATCCACATATGAATTAACTTCCAATAGCCCCCCCCCAAAAAAAAAAAGTCCTCATCCAGATATTTTCTCAATCCCATTCTGTTATATTTTTCTATATAAGACCCCACCCTACCCTTGTAATTTCCAACATCCTTCCCACAGAACACACTCCATCTTCCGACCAATTCCATAGTTATCTGTCAAGCAACCACATAGAAATGTCTGATCACGGCCATCAAGGAGGTGGGCACGGCCCTGGGGGAGGCCACGGTGGTCCTGGAGGGCACGGTGGCCCCGGGGGAGGGCATGGTGGTCCTGGTGGAGGGCATGGTGGCCCCGGGGGAGGGCATGGTGGTCCTGGTGGAGGGCATGGTGGCCCCGGTGGAGACCACGGTCATGACAAGGGCCACGGAGACCATGGCCATGGAGGAGGCCATGGTCATGACCATGGCCATGGAGGAGGCCAGGGTGGTCCAGGTGGTGGAGGTCAGGGCGGCCATGGAGGGCACGGTGGCCCTGGCGGCCAAGGGCCTGGGGGACATGGTCACGGAGGGCACTGATCGTATTCCCCGTTAGGGACATCACAAGACCAATATATAGCGTCTTGCACGTATGAGAAGGTTGTGATTGCTGCTGTTGTTGAGTTGTACGAGTGCCCGTACGAGAAGGTTGTTGGATGGTGTGGTTGTTGTATGATATCGTGGACGCTTTCTTTCAATAACATGGAGAGGCTGCCTTAAGCATCTCTATTATGTTCTAATGGTTCCTAAGACCGAACATTTTGAGTTTCATCACTCATTATTCATGAGAGATCAAGCCAATTTTACCACTGTACGCATGCTATGTAAGGATTGATCAGTTCACCACTTTGGGAACAGAGTATCTGCAGCTTGCCTCATTAAACCATATTCGACACATGATCTTTTAATTACTACCTACCCGGTAAAAGAAACTGGGGCAATTTTTTTTTTCCCTTTAGGTTCGTGCACCTATATAATGAAATAAAGATCGTAATAATCAATAAAAAGATATAAATAGTTTCATTAATTATTGAATTTAAAATCTTTTATTATAAGTCCAGAGGGCGGTACACTCTTTGATAATCTGGGGGCACAATTTCACCCTTGCTATTATAGAACAGCCAGATAAAAAGGGGCTTTGAAGTCGAGAAAGAATAGTGTTGTGCATTCACCGCTTATCTTCATTTTCTAGTGTACGTAATGTAATTTCTTATGTTTCCAAGGTCGTTAGCTCAAAAACTCTTTGCGAATCGCAAGGGCCATGGTCAGGACCACAGTCGGGATTGAGCCATAACCATTGGTGATCACGATTAGGACAAGACGACTGACGGAAGGGGACGGCAATGGCTTCGATCCGGGCAATGGCACCGCCTTAATCGAGGTCACCAAGGACGTCAGAGGTAGCTAGTGACCTCGTCTGAGCGGGGGCGGTCAGGATCGGTGCCCTCACCGCTTTAAATCAGCCTCTCTCTCTCTCTCCCTCTCACTCTCCCTCTCCCTCTCCCTCCCTGATAAGGAATGATTGACGGCAGCAGCAGCCTTGATCCTGGTCACCACTTCTCTAATGACTTCCATTAGGACGGTGGTGGCTTGCTTCGAGGGCACCATGGTCCGTCTATTTGTTTTTTTTAAGTTAAAAAAATAATATAAATTTAATTGGGACAAAAGTTTAAAAAAAAAGTTTTGTGGTCATTATATAATTAATATCTTAAATAATATAAAATTTTCAACACTTACTTCAACAAATAAAATCGACTTAATCGGTGCACCCAAAATTGATACGATTCCAATAAACATTTATTTCATTTAGCACTGAAAAATTCAACACTTAATTTTTAAGTGTTATAATTAAGTTGAAACGAAAACTTGTTGAGAATTGCTTTCCTATGGCTTCTTCCCAGTTCCCCCGAAAAGACCGACAACCACTTGAAGATTCATCCACATTTTTGTTTTTTTTCATTCCGATCCGATTATAAAGGTTCATCTTCATCTTGACCAAGCTGCTGCTGCTCCGTCCTCCCTTTCGTAGCCGTTGGCTTAGCATCCGAGTCCAATGAGATAATTACTTATATGAATTATCTCATATCTGTAATATGATAACAAGTTTTTATTTTTCCTCGGTTAGTCGGTTACAGTAAAAGCATCTAAATAGGCAGGAAAATGAGGGAGATATGGGGCACGAGAGTTAAGATGTGTTTGTTTCTACTTAATTCAATAAATGCTTAAAAATTAGTTATAAATTAGTTATAAGAAAAAATTAATATAAAAAAGAGGGAAAGATGAGAGATAATAATTTAAATTATTTAATCATTAAGACAAAAATCACTTAATGAAATAAGTAAAATTTTTTAACTTAATGAAATAAGTCATTCTTCACTTATCGATACTCTTTATCTCTCGTAAAATTTTCTCGTCCTTATTCATTTCTCGCTTCTTCCTATACATTTATGTTCTTAACTAATTAAGTGCTTAATTTATCAAATATCACCTTACTTTAGTGCAAATTGAATCACAACTTTTTTATTCCGAGTCGAAAGAAAGCGTTACTGCACTGCATCCCTTTCTAAACAAATTTGATTTCTATTGTGGACGTTTGGTTCAAGTATTGTTAGAGTACATGATATATGAAGATTGAAGGGAAATTTTAACTGTGTATTTTTTTTCTTAGGTTAAAAGTTGAAATCCGATATTATTGTGTTTGGTAAATTATATTGGACTACGAGAAATACGATTGATAATATATTTTTGTAGAGATGATTTTGATGCCACGACTGTAATCTCTGTTGTAATTTAACAATTTCACCTACTTTGAATGCAAAATTTTTACCGACCACGGTTGTAAAGCTCCAGCTCGAGCAAATGATTATAATGGTTCATTTTTATAATCTCTACAAATAAAAGTCGTAAATACAATGTAAAGTTTGAACTTTACATAAAAACAAACGCCTGATAGAATTTCTATGCTCTGTAAATTTTCATGCCTTTATAGACACACACATATATATATACCTATTTTATATATAAAAGTACAAAGTGTTTTTTTAATTTTTATTAATAAAAAAATACTCCAAAAACATACTCTCTCTTTTTTTGCACATTTTCGATTGGTCACTTTTGTTGCACACCATCACTATATATATATATATATATATATATATAGTTCATTCTATGCATAGATCATTTTTCACATTTTATTGCCTCTCATCTGTCTCAATAAGTTAGTCCTTTATCATAAGTACATTTGCCCTATTTTTTGCACTGACTTATAGTTAATTTTGCTATATCTTATGTTCATTTTCAATATTCGTTGTCTGTCTCATCATGCTCTAAGAGTTTTTATCTCATCGCTGTTCCTAGCATATACATATTTTTAAGTTGGAGGTCTCTCTTATGAAAAGATATAATAAATAGTTTTTTAACTGGATAGCGTTTAGTCATCTATGAATTTTCTTGTCCCTATCTCTTTTGTGTGTGAACGAAACGTCAAACATTGTTTTACCCAAAAGACCGACGGATCTGATTTTCGCCCCTCGCACAAGTTGAGTCCTCGTCTAGATATTTTCTCAATCCATTCTATTATTTTTCTATATAAGACCCCCTCCGTCGCAACATTCTTCCCGCAGAAAACACTGCATCTTCAGACTAATTCCTTGGTATTTTAGTCAAACACCCATACAGAAAATGTCAGGTCACGACCATCACGGTGGCGGGCACGGTCCTGGTGGAGGCCACGGTCCTGGCGGAGGGCATGGTGGTCCTGGTGGTGGCCATGGTCATGACCACGGCCATGGAGGAGGACACGGTCATGACCATGGACATGGAGGAGGCCACGGTGGCCCAGGTGGAGGTCACGGCGGCCCTGGAGGACATGGTCCTGGCGGAGGGCAGGGTGGCCACGGTGGAGGCCATGGTCATGACAAGGGCCATGGGCATGACCACGGCCATGGAGGAGGACACGGTCCTGGCGGAGGGCATGGTGGCCCTGGAGGCCATGGGCCTGGTGGACATGGTCACAGAGGGCACTGATAATATTCCCCGTTATGTGCATCACCACAAGATCAATACTGTGTCTTGCGAACGACAAAGGTTGTGATTGTTGTTGTTGTTGTTGTTGTTGTAGGAAGATTGTCGGATGGTGTGGTTGTTGTATGATGACTGTCGACGCTTTCGTTCAATAATATTAAGGGCTGCCTTAAGTTTCTCGGTGATGTTCTAATGGAGACGAATATTTTGAGGATCATCCCTCCATTACCATAAGAGAAGCTAAATTTACCGCTCACACATGCTTTGTAAGGGTCGATCAGTTCACGACCTAACAAGATTCCACAGCTTCCCCGATTAAGCCATATTCAGCATATACATGAGCCTTTAAGTAAGACCCAACCAGGTAATTAAAAGAACCTGGAGCAAACCTGCCCTTTGATGATAAAAGAACATCGAGAGAAAGCGGACTTCGGGGTACTGAAGTGACACTTTTACCTTGAATCTATTTCAGCAGATCTCGAAGGCGAGGAAGGATAGAGAGTGTTTAGGGGAATGGATTCATTGCTAGCTTATCGTCATTTTCGTTCATATGTGCTTAATTTCTTTTGTTTCCATGGTCAGGTCTGGGAAACTCGAACTTATTGCCTCGCCGTCGACTTCTTCCCGGCATCCTCGGCTTCCTCCCCTTCCACATTGGGCCCCAACATCGCCAGCCCCTCCACTTCTTCTCGATAGCTACCACGCACAGCAGCATCCGGGTGCTCCTCGGGCTGCAGCTCGAGCTCCTCCTCTGCCTGATAGAACAAACAAGCAAAGATTCTCCAGAGAGAGAGAGAGAGAGAGATGCAGCAAAAGCAAAGGCGTTGCCTTTTTCTCCATTTCCTCTCCTCTGAATGGGTGTGGTGTCGGGATGGAGATTGAAGCAATCTCTGATTCTGATCTGACCAACCCATAAATCTCCCACTTAGATCAGTCCTTGTCCGTATTGCATAGACATATCTCTGCAACAATTTGTTTCCCTTGATGTCAATCTTTCACTCTGCACTCTCCATCCCTAGAATGTCCCTCTCCCTCTCTCCTGTGTATAACATGATATCCAAAAATTCAATGCGTCCTGATGTTTGAACCGGTCAGCTCACTAAGGGATAAATCTATTTCAATTAAGGATTTTCTCCATTCTCAATAATCGCTTCGAAGAGTCTGAACAGTTCATTCGAGATCTAAAGAAAAAGGAGGCTATATCCCTTGATTTTCTTCGTTCAATGACACAGGCGGGATTTGGTAGTTGAAGAGTGTAATCATGTCTTAGGTGGAATAATTTCTTCCTGTACTGCTTGTTGTTCAGGATAGCAGCAGAGAGGAAGACCCCGATGAAAACTAAAATATTGGAATAAATATGAACTATTAATATTAAGCGATAATTTCGTAACTTTATATGCGTCTTCTTCACTACCAAAATAACTTTCCACTATTCCATCGAAAGAAAAAAAAAAAAACTTTCCACTCTCTCTCTTTTTTGTCTTTTCCCTCTTTTCCCTCTCTCCTCTCTTTTTCTTTTCACCTTTCCCTCTCTCTTTTTTTCTCTTTCCCGAGTCTCTCAACATTTTATTTTTATTAATTTTATTATTTAATATAAATATTAATAAAAACCTTCTTTTAACCTGTATATATATGCATTGATAGAAAATAAAAACACTTCGTGCAGGTCGGATTTTTAACCAAAAAAAATTATGAAAGATCGTGCATATCACGGGTCTATGTCTTTTATATATGTATTGTGATCAAGGATACTTTTTAATTATACTATTAATATAATTTAAAGCCAGTTTTTTCAATTAAAAATTAATCAGAACGTACATATTGGTGAAAGTGTAAGACTTGGAGTTTCTTTTTTTTATTAATAGTTTATTTTTTGAAAATTTTTTCCTAAAAACATGAAGATGATAAAAGAATTGTATTTATAATAAGTTTAGACTTTAGAAAATAGATGGGTAATTATAATATGGGGAATCCTCTTTAATAATAGTATACAAGATAAGATAGAATATTTTTACTCAAAACAAATCTTTATATACATATATATATATATATTCAAGAAATATGAAAACCTAATTATAATTTTCTTTGGAGATTGAACGAATAACAAAAAAAAAAAAACTACAGTAGCCAGCACAGTGCGAATACGAGTTCGATATTAAAAAAAAATTATAATTTTGCACAGACCTTTCATTATACGGGTATTATTAATGTCTTAAAACTAAAAAATTGATTAATAAGATTACATAGCTCCTCTCATAATATGGTATAATTTCATAAATCGGAAATTATATTAGATCAGCGTAGCGTGGATCAGCACTCTAATAATAATAAAGAGGAGATAAAAAAATAATTTTCATCATCGTATAGATTTTCATTTACAGCTTTGTAAAGCATATAATGAGAAAGCATTAGATAATTCTATCCAGCAATAATGTGGTAAAAAAAATTCCTACAATTAGGAAAAAAGGAAGAAGTTAAAATACAGCCATGACTGACCAATTTTCCAATTCGCTGCTATATTATTGATATTTTTCACGGTTTATGATGATATAAGATACTAGAAAATACATTATGGTGTCCCTTTCTATTTTCGAAATTATATTAATAAATAATTAACAAAACATGATTTTTAATACGGCTAAAATTTTACAAAATACAATTAAATCTATTTCTAATCGTAGCGCGACTCACGTTCTAATTTTAGCTTGAAAAAAAACTCACCCCCCGCTGGACCCTGAAAAAAAAAGCGCAAAAATTCACGGTCCCTTGCCGAGTTTGACGGATTTAATATCCTCACCCAACAGACGAGACCATTGCGGTACAGAACAGCTGGGAAGGAAAAACGTCCACATACAAGAGTTGGTGAGAACGGAATGACGAAAGTACCCTCAACAACCCCATCAATGACCAGAACCCCAAACGACAAGTTAATGATGTCGTTAGGACGCAAACACCATCATAATCATATGGGAAAATTCATCTGGCCTCTATTCCCATTTCCATCTTCGAATTTTATTACTGTTACTAATACCACAAGCAAACTTGCCTCTTTTTTATTACTAATAAAGCATGGTCTACCTTTTAACCTATATTATAACGATGACATGAGAAGAAGAAGAAGAAGAAGAAGAAGAAGAAGAAGAAGAAGAAGAAGTTATAACAAATAAGGTAGCTGCTATTCACTAAGAAATTTTTCAGGGATTGTACCATACCATATAGTTGAATAACATTATTATAGTATCAATAGTGCTTCTCGAATTTGTATATCGAAATAATTTTATGAAGCCCTACTTATTGTATTTTGGCGAGGACAGTTCATTTATAGATTTCCAAATTACTCGCTTTCATTTATCCAATAATTAGTGACTAGATCAGTAATCTAACTGCCACATAACTGGCAACTTCTTCGTACGTACTGATATGCAGGCTTTGTCTATAATTTTCATGTGATGACAGACATATCATTTTGAATTTCTTAGTCAAGAGTTCGATCCACATTCCATAGAACAACATATACATATAGCAATTAGCAACTTGAAAAGACGATTCTCAGTACAGACTAAATATTTTAAGACATGAAGTAAACATTTGGTGGTGATATAATTTAAAATTTTGAGTTAGATCAATCTATCTAAGAAAGTAAAGTTATCCCAATTGTGATTTTTTATTATTATCCATGAATCTTGACTTTGAGACTTTATTGAAACACAAAATGTATTGAATCACCTTAACTAACACACTTCGATCAGAGGGTAATGAATTTGAATTGATGTGAAGCATGAATTCTAATGAAAAGTAAAAGGAGATGTGTCATTTTATACCCTACAATTTGATTCCTTATCTATGGTGCACCCTCAAATTTCATCTAACAATATTTTATTTTTGTCTGTTTGAACAACTTAGATAGATATATTGTTCAACATCTTTGGAGGATTTACGGTGCAAAATGTTACAACCTAACCGTTTTACTGAGGGTCTAAATAGATCCGGGATTAAACTTGAGGATGCAAAATCAAATTTTCCAATAAATTTTTTAGGGTCCAACAAATTAGAACGACTTTCTCTTTTCACCAACCCTGCGATGACAATTCTTCCCCCCGGACCCACTCATCTACCCAATACCCATCCCACCTAAAAACAAAAATAGTCCATAGAAACGAAAAAAGAAATGGGGTATTGACACCCCTTAAAAGGTAGATTTTACGGAGGTTCAAAAAAATAAGTTCATTGTTATTTAATAAATATGTATTTTCGATCTTTTACCTAAAACATATATATATATATATATGTATAAAAGTACCTTCGAAATCCATATCCCCATAGAATTAATTTCCTTAAAAAATTGATATATCCTCCTCAAAGCATGCCCAAAGATCGATCATCTTAATACAGAGATAAACTAAATATCCTTCGAAGTTGATGTAATTACAACTCGTGCGGTTATAATTGATTAGGAGAATTTTTATGAGTGTTATTAAGCTCCTTTAAAAAAAAATTTGAAGATAATAAAAAAAAGAAGAAAAGAAAATGAAAAAAGGCTAGATAATTACAGAAACGAGATCTAAGGGCATTGGGGTAATTTTATGCCACGGCGCAACCCATTTAAGCCCTCTCAAAGTCTACACCATCCACCCCTACCAGCACCAACCCCCCTGTCTCCATTTGCATTTTCCTCTCCCTCTCTGCCGTTCATCCTCTCCGCCATTTGCCATGGATCCGGTCACCGAATGGGGGAACACGCCGTTGGCCGCGGTGGATCCCGAGATCCATGACCTGATCGAGAAGGAGAAGCGCCGGCAATGCCGGGGGATCGAGCTCATCGCCTCCGAGAACTTCACCTCGTTCGCCGTCATCGAGGCCCTCGGCAGCGCCCTCACCAACAAGTACTCCGAGGGCATGCCTGGGAACCGCTACTACGGTGGCAACGAGTACATCGACGAGATCGAGAACCTCTGCCGCTCCCGCGCTCTCCAGGTGACATGAATTTCGTATTTTGCTGCTGCAGAGTAATTCTTTTTTTTTTTTTCGGTTACAATAGGAGGCACATGTCCTCGTACAAGGAAATGGAAAGGAAATCTAAATAAAGGGGCGTAATCCCAATGAGAATCGAATCCGGAACCTCTAGGTCTAGGTTACCGGGTGAGGGCACCACTGTACTAAACCCCATTTCTCTGCTGCAGAGTAATTCAGACAACAACGTTTATATCTTCGAGTAAATTAATAATGTGCACCAACGTATGCTGCGGTCGCGTTTGGATTTGTGTCAATGTTGAATAATTAATGTCGGTCGGATCTTCCGGTAATGTTGTCCGATATGTTCGGTTTCGGATCTGCATTACTAGATCATTACTGTACCAACGCATCGAAGTTTTACTGTTTGATTGCGGATCCGATTTGATAGAAGAGTCGCAACATTAATTAATGAGACTTCAAAAATCGAACATGATAGCTCATTTGTTAGAACACGGATCAGCATTCTCGATATGTCATTTTCAGGTTGTGAATCTGCATTACGGATGGATTTTATGTTACGTATATCTCAAAATATCGCATGGATGTGTCAATGGTAGGCAGCGTTTTTACATTAACGATGTGATCTTGTCCTCATTTTTCATGTGTCATTTACTACAAATCTATTCAGTTCGATAAGTTGTCATAAGCTTTGGATCTGTTTGTACCAGGCCTTCCACTTGGACCCCACCAAATGGGGTGTCAACGTGCAGCCTTACTCGGGATCTCCGGCGAACTTTGCCGCCTACACTGCTGTGCTCCAGCCCCATGACCGTATCATGGGTCTGGACCTTCCCTCTGGTGGGCACTTGACACACGGGTACTACACCTCTGGAGGGAAGAAGATCTCAGCCACCTCGATCTATTTCGAGAGCTTGCCTTACAAGGTGAACTCGAGCACTGGGTATATCGATTATGACAAGTTGGAGGAGAAGGCTTTGGACTTCAGGCCCAGGTTGATCATTTGCGGCGGCAGTGCGTATCCCAGGGACTGGGATTATGCCAAGTTCAGGCAAGTTGCTGATAAGGTTGGAGCCCTTTTGCTCTGTGACATGGCTCACATCAGTGGTCTCGTTGCTGCTCAGGTTTGGCTATCTCGTTCTTTCCTGCTCCTGTTATTAGGAACTATCGGACATTATTCTGAAACTTGATATTCCATCTGTTCTATATGTTCTAGATTTGATCTGGTCTCTTAAAGGATCTTTCTGCTTTCTCTCTGTAGGAAGCTGCAAACCCCTTTGAGTACTGCGACATTGTCACCACAACGACCCACAAGAGCTTGAGGGGTCCTAGGGCTGGGATGATCTTCTACAAGAAAGGCCCGAAGCCGCCCAAGAAGGGCCAGCCCGAGGGTGCAGTCTATGACTTCGAAGACAAGATCAATTTCGCTGTGTTCCCTTCTCTTCAGGGTGGTCCCCACAACCACCAAATCGGTGCTCTTGCTGTTGCCCTGAAGCAGGCCTTGACCCCTGGCTTCAAGGCTTATGCTAAGCAAGTGAAGGCCAACGCTGTTGCCCTTGGGAACTACCTCATGAGCAAAGGATACAAGCTAGTTACGGGCGGGACTGAGAATCACCTCGTCCTGTGGGACCTTCGTCCTCTTGGATTGACTGGTAAGGGGATAAATGTCGTGCACTGGTGATCCTGGACATTAATATGATGATGGTTCACGAAAATTATTTGAAAATGGAAGGCACTAATAGAAAGTTTGAAAAATGAAAAATATGTTTATCTCATCTAAATTCTATCTGGCATGGTTTCTTGCAGGTAACAAGGTTGAGAAACTTTGTGATCTCTGCAACATTACTGTGAACAAGAACGCTGTCTTCGGTGACAGCAGTGCCTTGGCTCCTGGTGGTGTTAGAATTGGTAAGTTCTTAAAGCCTACTTTACAATATTTATCCGTTAGTTTTTCTATTTGTGATGCTATCAGATGTCGTCCAGAGGATATCAGCCTAGATTTATGTATATTAGCCAAATTTGGCACTGCATGAATAGTAATCAATTTTCTTGAGAAAAGCAAAAGCTTAAAAAGCGGATAATGTGGAAAGGACCATTAACTATCTTTTGTCAAATTAACCTGCTCGATCTCCATGTATGTTGATAAGAACAACGGGGGAGAATTTCTGTTCTGCAATTCATAATTTCCATTTCTTGGAAATCCTTTATTAAGCATACAGTGGATTTTTTATGATGCCAGGAACTCCTGCTATGACTTCACGAGGATTGGTCGAGAAGGACTTTGAGGAGATCGGGGAGTTCCTCCACAGGGCCGTAACCATCACGTTGAGTATCCAAAAGGAGCATGGGAAGCTCCTGAAGGACTTCAACAAGGGCCTTGTTAACAACAAGGAGATGGAGGCCCTCAAGGCTGATGTCGAGAAGTTTTCCGGCTCCTTCGACATGCCCGGATTCGTCATGTCCGATATGAAGTACAAGGATTAAGAGGATGATTACTCCACCGAAGGATGTCTGTTGCACTGAAAATCTTACCATTTGTCTGTTTTGGTTTTGAAATTTATATTTATAAAGCTTCACTTCTCATGATAATCGAAATGTTTGTCTGTGAAAGGGGGGGGGGGGGGGGGGGGGGGATGGGGGGGAATTTGTTATGTTATTTTCAATCCGAGGTTTTCGTGATGTAGTTTAGTGGGCAATATGATGTTCTTGTTGGTCCCGATTATGCAAGTTTGCCATAAAGTCTTTGAAACTATTCTTTTCCTCGGATAAACAAATAAGCTAGTCGTATTATCTGTGCATGCAAAATTTCCGCTATCTCAAATTGCAAAATATATGCGATGTTTAGTTATATCACAATATTCTCCAATTTAGATTGACACGATTTTGACATAATTTTGACCAAAAAGATATGTGGGCAAGCTTTTCTTCAGGGTCTTTGATTGCCTTCCCCTTCGTCTACGGTGTATCATACATGCAAGTTAATTGTTTAAAATTATAATAAAATAATTCATTTGAATAAATTACAAGTATTTTTAAAAATTAATTAGTATAAATTATTTATATCCATAGTATCTTTACTTACCTGACTTCAATGATGGGAACAACCTCTGCACTCCGGCGCTCCAATGAACAACAGTTCTCTGCCAACCACTATTTGAAGTAAATTTCACGAATTTTGAAGAATTACCATTTATATCTTTAGTAAATTACGTATGTTTTAAGGAAATTTTACTCGAACTTTTGTAAAGTGCTTGATTGTACCACACTTTCGTTCTTGTTGATTGCATCGTATGATTTCCATTTTTATGATGGTGATGTTTTTTTTTCTTTTTTTTCTTTTTTTTTATGTTTTTAGAGTTCGTGGAGTTTGTTTTCATTATTTATTTGCTCTTTGATTGGGTGTTGATGTTTTTGGCGAAGTAGGCTTCAGTGTTTTCCTTGGAGAGGTGGAGTTTGAGTTTGTTGTAAATACTTTTTGAAGCTATTAATAGGAGGACCGAATTTAAGTAAATTAGGTATGATGATGCGCGTTGTTTGGGTCTGCAAAGAAACTAGTGATGCGTAATTTATTTAACGAAATTAAAATGATGTAACTCTCATAATTACCTTCTTTTTTTTGTCGCTACCTTCTTTTTTTTTATAATCACTAAAATGAGAAATTAAATATCACGAATATTTTGACAGTAAAGGATATAAGGAGTTTTATAGTGTTTTTTTATTAACATATGGATAAGGATTTTTATGGTTATAATTAGTATATCGGAGAAAATTATGTTAGATGAACTTAGCCTATTTTTAGTTTTTATTTATTTAGTGGGTGCATATTTAAGTAACGTGAATTTTTTACACGTCCTTAGATCATTATCGCTTGACTGGTATATATGTATATTGCTTGGGTTTAGGCCCCGGCTTATGAAAAATAAGAAGGAAAATCGTAATCAGAATGAAGCATTCTGATATTATAGGTGTTTGGTTTAAGGGAATCAGGAAGGGGAATCAATTCCCCTATATGGGAAAAGAGGAATTAAAATTATTTTATTTTTTAATTTAATTTTGAACTAAAAATTCGATTAAAAATGAAAAGAAAATCTTGTAAATGGTCAATTAACAACAATTGATAGAAAGATTAGCTGTTCTCAAGATCAACAAATATAGTCAAACATATTAATTGGTGGGGTATCTCGTCAATCAATAATTCAACAAACACACTCAATAATTTCAAGATACGTTATATAAATAATTATTTAACCACACGGATGCTTGTTGATATGTCATATACTGAAATTTAATTGCAATTGTGCAAGCAATGAACCAAACGGAAGCAAGCGGAATTGACTCCAATTCCTTATTGAAGAATTTTTACGAGATAAAGACATATCATATTTCAGGTAATTTTATTCGGTTTTGATTAAAAAAAAAGTTCTTCCGGTTCAGTTTGGTTAAAACAAAATGCAAATTATCATGTGACCACACCCCTACGGGACGATGGCCGACCTGCCTGCAGCCGATCTCCGCATGGTGTTAATGGAAACATTTGAAAAGAAATTAAAACTTGAAAAATGCAAAAGCTACGTCGTTTTGAGCATCTATAATATACATATTGTAAAGTAGAATTTGTACATTTGTTAGGCATTCAATATATTAATATCCATAATTACTCTAATTTTCTCTAGAAATTTAATCAAGTTTTATTATCAATGAAATGATTCATGATTAAAAATCTTGGAATTTTTATTCACCGGATAAATATAAGTTCCTGTTATAGAATTTGATATTCTAAAAAATTTTAAATAGATGTTATATGTATCTTTTTGCTCTAATTAATATTATTTTAAGTATATATGCACATATAGTTTTTACATCCATAATGTAATAATGAAGGTATTCATATACTTTATAATTGATTTAATTTTGTCTTTCTTTTAATTATAGAAAATTTGAAAAAAGTAAAAAATTTGAGTAGCAAATTTACATATGGAAGATTTTTTTTAATATTGACTATAATTTTCATTATAGTTTCCCGTAGATAATTCTAAATTTATAAAATTTACATTTTTATAAATATTATTATTATTATGTAAATATTGATTAGAGTAGGTTAATTTTATAGACACTTATTACTTATATTTATATATTTATTGTGATATTAATTTAAAAATTAAATTAAACAATTTATATGATAAATCGTAATTATGCAAGCATGTGTATTTCCCATTGAAGTTGGTCATCTCACTTAGTAAAAGAATTAAAGATAATTTTTTTCATAATTGCATATTTATGTTAATTTTAGACCTTGAATTATCGATATAATTTAAAATTTTTATGAAAGGTACCGAAATACAAACTCATAAAAAAAAGAACATGTCAATTGTAACATTTTAGTCCCAATGCAAATAAAAAATATATATGAAAAGCTCATGCATCATATGGGTAGTAGGCTAGTATCATCTAAAGTAAACTCACTGAATTTAAATCATGGAGCTATCCAAATAGGGAGGATTTGGAGGGTCACCTCTATAGTTTTTCACTCTCTTTCTGTTTATTTATTTTTTGCTAAATAATGTGATTTATTAATAAGTAGTTACATTTACATTGGGGCCTAGGCATAAGTCTAGTACCCTTCAAAAATACATAGAGAGTGAAAATTTGATAATGAGCCGTATTGGCTCAAGTCATGAGCAAGAGATTTGTTCGTTCTAGCGATCCAAGAGTATAACCAATCCGAAAGGAAATTGGGAGACACAATTATACCTAAAACTATGCTTATAATCTCTCATGGTGAGTTTTGTGGGTGCAAAATGGCGTCTACTAATAGCAATGCATCGCAGCATAACCAGATCTTCTTCAATCATTTTTCTGCAGCAATGGTTAGGGCAATAAGGGCTACTCGAGTTTTTGCCTGAAATGGTTTGCCTTCACTCGAGATTTGGAATCATGATAGTGTTGGTGGGCTGTTCGGATGTTGTAGAATTCTCGAAAGGCATGATCTGCTGCTATTCCAGGATGTGTTTGTACTGATAATGGCCCAGTCAGGTCATGTGGGCTCTTGAGATGCTTCAACTTGTAGGGATGGTGTGCGTGAGCTCTCTTTTTGTTGCATGTTGTTGCAGCTACTCCTGCAGTGCTCCTTGAAAGACCTCTTAATTCTTTTGATAGTTTCATGGAGATATGTTGTTTAACCTGCATGTAAAATATCATTTCGCGAGTTCCATAGTTAGTAAAGAGTGATTGCTACATACAGAAAAAACATGGTTTTATCAGAAGTGTTTGCAAGTAAATTGTACGGAGGGCAATCAACAAAATTTATCAGATCCTTCGAACTAGTACATTGGATAAAATTTGATTGGATACCGCAGGGTGATTCCCTCCATGCAACACGATAAAAGATACAATCTACGTAGAGATGATCAAGTTTATCGGAGCTGGCTTGGCAAAGAGAACAAGGTGTATTCTCTTTGCTAAACTAGGGGAGGCTTTCGGTGGCTATTCTCCAGAGATGGAGTTTGAAACATTCATGAATTTTTAGATTCCAAATGTCTTTCCATACTATTCCATTCTGGTTTTGGAATCTTGTTGATGGTCAATGAGATAGAAGGATTTGACAAAGTGCTTCCCTGATGTGGTTGGAGTCCATATTGCTAAGCCTCCATGATCTTCTTGGGGTAGGTGCATCTTTACTATGTTCTTTATCGTATGTTGCTCGAAGAGATTTATGAGTAGCGGAATGTTCCATCTCTTTGGGTGAAGTAGCATTAGATCACGTATCTTTAGCTTTGAGTTTGGAGCTACATTTGTCTTAAGGGAGGGTTTATGATCGGGATTACCTGGGATCCACGGGTCTAGCTAAGCTGGAATGGTTGAATCGTCACCTATAGAGAAGCAAGTACTTACCTGGATGGTGTCTTTGCACCATTGAAGACCTTTCCATATTGGTGAGGGAGAGGGGCGTTCGAAAGAGTTTAGAAAGTTACCATACTTTGTCTTTACAGCCCTGTCCGCTAGGCTATCATTTATTTTTATTAGTGCCCCTGCTGTTTTTGAAAGCATAGTTTTGTTTGAGTCTTCTGCTCTTTAGAAACCCAGGCCTCCCTTTGATCTCAGTTGACAGATGGTGTCTAAACTCGTCGATGCATAGTAGCTTCCCTCCTCCCTACTTGTCCCCCATCAGAATCTTCTTGTCACTTGGTCGATAGTGTTTAATGTGGATTTTGGTAATTAGAACAGTGACATAGTGTAAATTGGGGTACTGTTGATAACTGAGTTGATCAGAGTGGCTCTGCTTGCCCAGGAGAGTGGTTTTGACTTCCATGATGCAAATTTTCTCTTAATTCTATCTATGAGGAATTGGAAGGATTCTTTCTTTCTCCTTTTGATGAACAATTCGTTACCTAGGTATTTGGCTTCTTCCTTTAGTTTCCTCATTCCAAGGATGGTTTTAGCATTTCTCTTTGTATCTGCATTGGCATTCTTGGAGAAAAGGAGGTCTAAGACAGAGAAGAAGGATGTTAAGATACACTGGTATATCCATGATATGAATGTTGGGGGGAATCCTAATTTGTTCGGAATCTTGATAATAAAGCTCCATTTCAGCTTATCAAAAGGCTTTCATAAAGTCAATTTTCATTCCTATCTATCTCCTGTGAGCCTCATTTTTCTCATCGTGTACATGATCTCTTGGGCAAGTAGTCCATTCTCATTTATCCATCTTCCTTCGATAAAAGTGGTTTGGTTCGGGGAGATGATTTTCTAAAGCAGTGGCTTGAGTCTATTTGTAATGATTTTTGAGATAACTTTGTAACTAACATTGTATAGATTGATGGGTCTGAAATCTTTGAAGGTGGAGGCTCCTTGACATTTTGATATGAGGCAGATAAAAGTGTTGTTCCATTCCTTGAGTTTGTGGCTCGAAGAAGTTTTTAACTGTTGATAGAAGAAGTGGTTCCATTGTTTCTCCATAATGCTTGTAGAACAGGGAAGGAATTCCATCTGGTTCTGGTGCTTTGAGATTTGGGATGGCGTTTAGGGCCGTAAGGATTTCCCTGTCGTTTGGGAATTGAGTTAGGCTTTCATTCTTCGCTTCTGTTATGATAGTGTTAATGAGGCCTCTCATATATTCGAGTATAACTAGATGCGATGTGTTAAAGAGCTCTTGGAAGTTACTAAGAAAATAGTTGCCCATTCCTTCATGATCCTGTCTCCACTCCCCACATTGTCCCTAATGGCTGCAATGTGCTTAGATTTGCGTCGGATGACAATTGAGAGATTGAAGAATTTAGAGTTTCTATCTCATTCTTTCAACCAGAGTTCCCTGGATTTCTAACGCCAAATAAGATCTTTCCGGATGAGGTTTTCTTCAAGTTCTGCTGCGAGTTTTTCTTCTTACTCCTTGGTCTCAGGTGTTGTTTGCTTTCCTTGGATTTCCTCGAGTCTTTCCATGATTCCTGCAATGTTAGTGTCGCAAAATCCAAATACCTCTTTGTTCCATTTTCGAAGATCTTTATTTACCATTTTAATTTTGGAAGAGAGTTTGTATGCCTTTGAGCCATGCACTATTCTATTCCAAGCGTTTTTAACAATCTCCTTACTAGTTTGGTCCCAGGTCCAAACTTCCTCAAAATGAAAGGGTCTAGGTTTGACAAAGGAATCAATCCATAGTTTTAAAAGAATAGGATTATGATCAGAACGAATTTGTGGGATGTGGAAAACCCCCCTCTTAGAAATGTAGTTCTCTATTCATTGTTTGCAATTGCTCTATCAAGTCTTTGTTTTATGGAAGTTAGACCCAATCTTTTATTTTGCCAAGTAAAGGGATTGCCAGTGAAACCAAGATCAATACAACCAGAATGGTTAAGAAATGTGTCAAGGAAGGATCGTGAAGATGAAGCAAAATTATGACCTCTTATCTTATCAAAAGCAGCACATATTTCATTAAAATCGCTCATTATCAGCCAAGGTCGATCAATATAATTGGTAAGTTCAGTTAGCTCAGACCAGAACAATGGTTTTTCATGCAAGTAAGGTGATCCATATATTGCAGTAAGTATCCAAGGGGTAGGCAGGACATGATGCTCGACAATAGCATGAATATAGTATGGAGAAGATTTGAGAATTGTTACCTTAAACTTAGTATTCCAGAGAAAGCACAAACCATCTGCTGCATTTGAGGAGTCGATTGAGAAAATGCCATCGGGGTTGCAACACTTTGCTATTTTATTGCAATGGCTAGAGGTAGCTTTGGTTTCAGAGAGAAAGATTATACTAGAACTGTGCTTCCGGACGAGGAGACGTAGAGCTCGAGCTCTCGATTCTTCCCTTATACCCCTACAGTTCCATGCTAGTAGACTCAAGATTACATTAAGGGCTTGATAAGGCCCACCTCCTCAGCCATTTGGACGTCTTAAGTGTTGGATTCTTGTTCCATCTCCTCCTCATGATAATTAGTCATTATCTGCTGGGGCTCCATCGACCATAAGTAATTGTCGTATAGCATTGCATGCCAATGATCACTGTGGCTGCTTCCTACTTCGGGGTTGATTGCATGAAATTCCAATCTCCTTTTCATGATTCTCTATTTGTTTTTGCCATTTTGTTTATGGTCCTGGAGTAGTGTTCCGAGAGTTTGAGGAGATCTTCTATCGTCATCTCGAATTTTCTTTTCCTCTTTGGAAATATCATTACAATCTCCTTGGTGTACATGGCGTTGGCTTTGCTTGATGGAGAAAAATGCTTACTGGAGTTGAAGGGCTTAGGTCGAGTCTCCTGTGGGCTAGCGCTTCGGTATGGGCTGGGAATAAACTGTAGGGCTAAGGTGCAAGTAGGCTGAGGTTTTGGAATGGGCTGGCCGTACGTGGGCTGAGCTCTTGGTACAGGCTGGGCTCTTCTTGATATCGGGCCTTTGCCTGGGCTTGTTGCTCCACTAGTTTGGAATAAAGGGTGTCTGTTGAGAGGGCCTGCGATCTACCTCTCTTCCTCAACGTCTTCTTCCTGTTGGGGTTCGGTTCAGCCCTGCGAAGGAAATCTTCTTTGGTGGCAGAGGGGCTTCCCAATCTTCCAATGGTCAGAAATTCATAGCACATTCCATCTGTAGTTGTAATTAGGTTCGCCTTGTCATTTTCATCTGTCGTATCAATAGCAAATGTCTCGATACTGTCTTTCTGCCCTGGATTTTGGGTAATTGCGACACGGAGATGGGTTTGGGAAAGGGTTTCGAAATCTGGGGTGTGGGTAGCCGAGCTCGACGTCGGTGATGAGGGGGTTATGGTAGGGTGGTCCATGACGAATTACGGTGGTAGGACGTCTGCCTGGGCATTGAATTGTAGCCAAGGGTCGTACAGGTCTAGAGCCGCTGGAGTCTCCGACGTGCAGTGGGCCTGATCGTGGCCAAGAATCCCGCAATCGTAGTAGAAGGTCTTCAGGTGTTCGTATTTAAAGAAAACTCATGTAGCCACGCCGTTCTTCCTATTTATTAGGTGCCTAGGACATAGTGGCTTTGCGACCGAGACCTTGACTAGCGCCCTTGGCGTGACGTACCACTTCGAGAGTGATGTTAAGTCTTTCTAATCTATTTCCAGCACCTGTCTTGCTCTTTGTGCTGGCTTTGTGATGTTTCCTTTGGACAACATTTCAGATGGAATGCCCTTTATTTGTATCCAGAAGGAAACAATGTCAAATTTGATTTCTTCCAAAGACAATCCTCTGTCCCAGCGAGGTATTATCATATGGGCCCATTGGACCGACCAAGCTCGGTCCCTTTCAACATAAAGTATGTCCCTTTTGTCCCTAAAGAGGCATAGAAGAATGTCATTGGTGTATTCTTTTGGTGTAATGGTGACGCCTTTCTTTGTATTCCAGGCTTGTAGTAGAAGGGGTATGATGGCTTTTGAGAGTGGGGGTTTAAAACCGAAAGGTTTGATGAGGAGGGTTAGTGGCATTTGGTCTTGAGTTTCCTCTTTGTTGGTTGACAGGTTTAGGATGTCTTGGCCGTGAGCCATGGACACTTGAGAGCATAACATTTCAGAGAGGGAGGTTTCAAGATTCGTATGATCCATTAGTAGTGGGGTGTCTTGCGGTTGCAGGGGAGGTTTGAGAATGGTTGATGGGTATAGTTTTTGTTTTTGTTTGTTTCCCTGTTTGATGGTGTGGTAGTAAAGATGTTGGTATGGTAGTAAAGATGATTGGATTGATCGTTGCCAATTGTTGGAGAGCTGAGAGAAGTAAAGAGGAGACAATTAGGTGTATTAAATGTTGCAGATTTTGTACTGCAGAGTTGGTGATCTTTCTTGTGATTGTTGTTGCGGATTAAATGTGCAGACTAGAAAATCTTTCTCGTGTTGATTGTTGCAGGTTTGAGTGCGCAGACTTAATGCTCCTTCTTTTAATGCTGTAGGTTGATGGTGCAGATCAGTTGAAGCATCTTAGGTGAAGAGGAGTAGAAGAAGGAGGAGGAGAAGGAGAATAAGAAGAAGCTTCCAACAAAGGGAAGAGTAGAGAGAGAAGCTTTCAACGTAGGAGAGAAAAGCTCAACAATGACCCACTATCTTATACTTAACTCCCTTATGTAATATTATCCAACTATTGCACCTTATGAAATATTATCCAACTATTGCACCTTATGAAATATTATCAAACTATTGCACTAAACTACCCCCTTTCACTCATTCCTTCCGTCTTCCTTACTAATTACTCCCAAGACAAGGAAGACAATTATCCTCACGTTTTCCTTCATTTACTCTCACTTCCTTTCCCAAAGATCTCTTAAAATTGGTAGATCTAACAAAAAATTAAAAGTTGGTGATTTTATGGATAATATAAAAGAAGCCACATTTGGTTATGTTTGCCACGTAGGTTCCATTATCGTCTAGATCAACAAAAACCATTAATGAGGGTGACATAATGATAAGTGAGGGAACAAAATGAAAATTTGAGATTTTATAGTTAAAAGATAAATTTGGGTATAAACAGTTAAGATTTTATATGATTTTCAAGCATATAAGGCATAATAATTCGATGAAGAGGGAAAATATCAATTTTTTTAGCAAGTTTTTGACATCATACTTCTTTTTGCAATATAATTGAAACATTGGGGAAAATATTTAATTTATGAGAAAAATATAAGTCATAGAACAATCTTTTGATTTTGTATCAATTTTATCACAACCTTTTAAAATTACACTATACAGTACAAAGTTTAAGGTGTTAGATCAATTATGATATGACATCAAATTTTCCATGAAAAGTAAACGGAAGGTTGGTATGGTGCACATATGGATGAATAGTCGGCCCAAACTCTTACCACATGTAAAATAACTCATATTCTGATCTGCCCGGTGTCCTTTCACCCACCTAATTGCCCCACCATCAATACCCGAATCTCATTCCCGCCTTTTCACACTTAACCTGCCTTATTGCAGCCTTAAATTTCTCTTCAGTTCAGCGCTTTACCCTTCTTCCCCCACTTCTCCCATGAGCTTTCACTCTCTCTGTTCACACTTCTTCCTTTTTTGTCCCATAGAAGAAAACAAATTAAGGTTTGCATCTTATTTGATAGGTATCGGCTACCATTTTCTTTCTAACAATTTTTCATTCTTTGTTCACTATATGAACTGCAATAAGTTTTATATGTGATTTTTTTCATTATATTGATGGTGTGGGCGGGTTAAAATATATGTTATTTTGAGTCCACTATTTATTCATGAATGTCACATTAACCTTCCGTTTAATTTTCACGGAAAATTTGAACAATTAACACTACACCTTAAACGACCTATTATATATTGTAATTTTAAAATATTATGATAAAATTAACGCAAATGTAAAATGTTGTACTATATCATATATTTTTCACTTAATTTATTAAATTGAAAACGTTGGGCCATCCTTTGCATTATTATCCGTTACTGGACAGGGCTCGCGGCAAAAGTCATAGCCATCACTCCCTCCATCACACTGGACTTTGCGAGCGTCACTCCGGCGACGCTTCTTCCTACTCCCCACCACTCCGATCAACGTTGCTCCTCCTCCTCCTTGTCATTCTCTGGCTCTTCATTCCAGCCCCTCCTCCCTCTCTCCCTATCAGCTCGTTTGTCAGGGCGACGCCGCTGGTCTACTTCCCAGCCTCCAACCCTTCTCTCTTGTTTGCAAGGTTTGATTCTACTGCCTAGTATTAAAGCTCAGTCTTTTTTTGTTTTCCCATGTTTTGGGTTTGAATTTGGCGATTACCGCTGCAATGAAACTTATATGGTTCTCCAGTTCTTGTTGTTACTCTCTTACTTTCTGTTTCCTTTCTTGTGTAGTAAATATTCTTGTCATTTCAGTTCTGTGTTCATATTGAGTTGGACTAACTCGTATTCTCTTTGATTATCTGTGTATAAATGGGGGGAATTTGTACACACAGAGTGGCCAAGTGGGTTTCTAGAGGGGGGCTAGGGAGACGTATGCCAGGTGTATGATGAAATTACTAAGCCAGGTTTCTTTGCTACCTGTTGCTGCATTTATCTTTTCTGAGCGGATTCCAAATTCCTCGCTCCCATCTTATTTGACACAAAATACGAAATTCCATGTGTCATGACCTGAACGGGATGAGCTGTTAGTGTGCACGGATTATTTATTAGGTCTTCCATACCTGCAACAAAAAGACCCCAAAATGTCACCGACGAAAAACAAACCCAAAGTCCTGCGCATCTCCACTGTTGGTGCTGCTGCTCTTTTGGGTCTGTGGCTGATCTGTTCTTGAGTGAGTATGGGTGACTGTATTTTCTTTGACCTAGAAAATGAGTTTTATCTCAGCATCATGCTTTCCTTTTGTTGCTTCTACTTATCCATGTTTGTTGATGGTGTCTTGCTATTATTTCCTGAAGTAAATGTAATTAAAGTCGGTTTTCCAGTATATTTCACTGCTGTGCTGGGGCTGATTCGTTTTCACATCCAGTTGAGCTCGTTCTATTTGTTTGTCTTGCTAGCTGCCTACTAGGTTATAAAGGAGGTTCATGAGCCTAGTAAGGGATAGGGAAGGGAACGTAAATGGGCAAGGTTTGTTCCATCCACTAGTATCTGATTAAAAGATAATATCGCAAGAGGTCTGAAGAGATAATAAATTCTTGAATATCTAGAAAAGAGATATTTATTTGTGAGTAGATGTCCATTTTCCTAAGTTGGTCGACTGCAACGCTCGAGTTTGACTGCTGCAGGCACTGCCCTCACTCCTCATCCACCTTCACCTTGCTGGTGATGTCCCCGGTGGTTCACCAGTCACTGGCCTCCACCTTGCCGGCGAACATTCTCCTCCCCATATTGACGGCCTCCTCTTCTCTCTTCTCAACCAGTGATCGACTCTTCACTGTCTATGCATCAGAATCCTTGAGCTAACCCAAGTGACACCTCTGATGTTGAGCTCCTTTATCTTCTCCTCCTCCTCCTCCTCCATGAGCTTCATGGTCTAACTCTGCTGTCTCAGTTCACGGAGTCTATTGCACTCTCACAGAGGTGGGGAATCGGATTATAGACTCTTGAATTAGATGGACGAATGTGAATGATGGCTGAATTGGTACTGCTTGATGGTTGCTTTTTGTTACAGGTCGCATATCCAAATTAGCTCACCTTATTGCTGATATATGTTTGAATCTGATATACATTGGCTAGTGCTAAGTTTTTGGCCGAATTTTGTGTGTGTTTCCATGGACATTTTTTACGGGACGATGTTACGAATGAATTTCGAGCTTATTTTTAGTTCTAGGAGGATTTTTGATTGTATAGAAATTGTGTAGAAATATTTTCGAAGCTTTGTTGCCACCGTTTCTATGTAGAAGCTTGATCTGAAGTGCCTTGGCAGTGTTTATTCAGCTGGAAGTTTCAGTGAACATGCTTAGCGGTATGTAACTGAACATAGATTGCATTGCATCGAGCATCGGGATTTTATTTCAATTGGATAATCATGTCCACATAAGGCGGTAGTAATATTTGGGGTCTCTGATTCCTTGGAAAATTCTAGTGTTTCACACTCTAATAGTGAAAGGTGTCCATTTGTATAAATACTTTGTTGTTTGGTTGCAGAAACCTCAACCACGGTCCACACAGCTGAAAGAGTTGAGATTGGGAGACACAGCTGAGCTGGGAGGAAAATGTTCCTCCAAGCTTTCACACCAAAGTATATCCCTGCGCCACTTCCTTTGTCCCAGATCTGTCTGCACCACCCAAAGCTCACCCGACACAGCTCGAGACTTCTTCCAAGCCGTGCTGCTGCTGCCTGCACTAAATCTTCTTCTGAAGCAGCACCGAATGCTGATGAGCCTATTGAAGGTGACGACCTTGCAGAGCCGAGAACTCTTCGAATGACAAAGCCGAGGAAGGCTCGAAGGGGTCGCAGGAGCGAAGCTGCTGCTGTGGAAGACTTTGTCAGGGACTCCCTCGATCAAACATTTGCATCGATTCGGAAGCAGAGCCCGGAGGTTTTTGAGAATTACAAGGAAGATGCAATTCTAAAAAACAGGAAGGTCAGTAATAGCTTTCACAGTCTCAAAAAATATATTCTTTTATGTGATGTTGGTGGTGATGGTGTGATAGCCTTTTCCTGTGGTTGTGCACTTAGGTGAGATGGTGGCATTAGGTCGGCTGGGAAAACTAGATTTCTACCTCGGTTTCACGACTTGGGTAGATTTCAAATAGATATGAAGTCATGCTTGGTGAAATTAAGTACAAATGTATTGTCATGCACTTCAGAATAGATCCAAAATAATAGGGTTTTTCTTTTTTTCTGTCAAATATTGAAAGTAGTTGAAGGTATCATCCTGGGAAAACCAAAATTTGGATGGTGGGGATAGGTTTAATGGTAGCGGTGATTTGGCAAGCATTCTATTTTCGCTCAATTTTTTGCTGTATCGCTGATTTTGGCTCGCTTAGGCCCCTTATAGTTGTCTGAAGAAAATGATGCACTGAACTAGCAAGGATCTCATATTCACTGTCGACTGAATTTAATACAGCAATCAATATATGCAGGGAAGAGCTGAAGATGACGATGATGATTGTGACGGTGATGAAAATGATGATGAAAGAGAGAAAGAGTTTGTAGTTGAGGAGGAAAGTATGAGTTGGCCCGTTGATGCTGACGTGGGTTGGGGAATAAGAGCATCAGAGTATTTTGAGCAACACCCTATCAGGAATGTCGTTGGGGAAGGCGGTGCTGAGATTGACTGGGAAGGAGAAGTAGAGGATAGTTGGGTTAAGGAGATCAATTGTCTGGAATGGGAGAGCTTCGCTTTCCATCCAAGCCCATTGATTGTCCTTGTGTTTGAGAGATACAACAGGTAAAGCTCAAAGCATGAGAAGCCTTTTGGTGTAAACACCTAGGAGATTTTTCCATGTACTTGGATCGCTAATTATGATCATATTGTGTGAACTCTGATGTCCTCTTTAGTGGCATAAATCCTGGAGCACACTCATCATCATCATATATTGTTTTCATCGAATAAATCAAAGTGATAACCTCTTAATTTTATCAAACTTCCAAAGACCTATGGCTTGTTTGGTTTGCAAATGTGATTTTAAAATCACAACTTTAACTTAATTCTATCCATAACAATACAAAATAACCCATACAAAGTCAAAGAGTGGGCCTCATTTATATCACTTTTTTTCTACAACAAAACAAAATAACTCATACAAAGTCAAAAGGTGGGCCTCATTTATACTGATTTTAAAATCTTACTTTGAAACCAAACGCAACACTAATACCTTACATTTAAAGTTTGGATCCCATAAAACACAGAGAGGTGACAATACGATGCCATGTCCTGCTGGTTTAAGGAATGTCCTGTTATATTACATTTTCATCATGTACTTAGAAGAGGAGAATAGTCAGCAGTGAGAGTTGACATTAAGGCAGCAGCATATTGGTTTTGGACATGATTGGGCATTTTCGGGGAGCATGCAATTTGTTCCAAGTTTGCTGCATTTCGGTTTTCCTTAGTCACAGTTCTTAGTAACTTTGCGCTTTACTTCTGAGGTTTTTAAGGGCTTCAGAGAATTGGAAAGCTTTGAAGGAACTTGAGAGTGCTATTAAAGTTTACTGGAAGTGTAAAGATCGACTACCCCCTCGGGTAACTCAACTCTTTGAAGTCTCTTTTTAGATTATATTCTCATTGACTATCATGTGATATGTAAATCCAGTGATTCTCTTCTTATTTATTTATATTTATATTTATATTTGAAGTATCTTTGATAACAAAATGCTGTCAAAGAAATTGATTCATTCTTAAATTTGTTTGGCAGACTGCTCATCAATTTTTGCAGACATGTTGGCAACCCCATATACTTTCTTTCTTTATATGAAGCATGCTCTTTCAATGAAGAGTAATTCAATTGGCTTGATTAATGGGAATTGAATTTTAAGAGTATTCCTGAAGTGCATGTTGAACTTCAAATTCATCATGTCAGGGATCTTCCCGCCCTCCCCCCTCCCCCCCCAAGTTCCAGTGCTTGGATGTTGAGAATGTCTGTTCTATTACACTAATTTCCTTTGGAAACTTTCTGTCACAGGCTATAAAAATAGACATTAACATTGAGAGAGATTTGGCATATGCTCTTAAAGTTAAAAATTGCCCACAAGTTCTGTTCTTACGAGGAAACAAAATCTTATACCGGGAGAAAGGTGTGATCCGACTTTCACTCACCTTGGGTCACTCAGATGATTGGATATGTCTCACACATTAACTACAATTATATTGATGTTCTTACAGAGTTCCGAACTGCCGATGAGTTGATTCAGATGATCGCGCACTTCTATTATAATGCGAAGAAGCCTTCATGGGTCAAGGATACAGCTCTAAACCCTGCTTACAAATTCTAATTCTGGTAAGAGCAGGCCAAATCCAATCGTTAAGAGAACAAAGTTTCTCCAACTGGATTACTCTGATAAAGTTGTTACAGAGATGTGCCCTTGCAGTTTGGAGGACGCATGAGCTTCACAAAATTGACATATGGTGAAATAACAAAAGGTTAGTCTTTTCTTACTCCGTACCAGCTTTCCTGTAAGGTAGACCACATGGAAGGTTAAGCATGGTGAAGAAATAGACTCTGAGTCAGATACTTTCCTATTTGGTTTTTTTGGTATCTGAAATCATCTCATGTATAGTAAGTTGCTTATGGGAAGAGATTCATGTCAAAACGGGCGAGGGAAGATGCAAGGAGAGATTTGTTTGGAGGATATATTTGACAAGATATATGGCCATCTTATTGTAAACTGATACTGGTTGTATTGTGGAGCGGAGGTTGGGGCTGGGAACAAGGGAAAGTCGAATAAATTGGGGCTATATGCAAGTTGACCAGAATATCGGGTAGTACTTATAATTAATATTGTTCTGTGAAAAATATTGGATTCTTTGGTATGTTTGACCCTGTTCTTAAACTTTGATTTGTTAACTGATAAAGGCAAGGTGAGGTTACAATCACTTTAGAATCATTGGATGATACAATTAATGTAAAATACTTCAATTTGTAGTAAAATATCTGAATATCAAGTTAATAAGTGCATTTTGAGTAAATCGCTTGGTGAGTGAGTAAATGAACAAATTCAAGCTAATTACCAGAACTTGGAATTCAGTGTTAAATTATTTTTATCTCCTAGAGCTTGAGCTCAGCCTTTGCTTGCAAAGCTCAAGCCAACGAGCCCAGCAAGGAAGTTGCCGAGCAAAAGCCAATGAGCCCAGCAAGGAAGTTGCCCTTCTCTATTGAAAGCTATAAGACTGAACTGAGAGACTAGATCCGACCACACCACAGGGAGATCAAATCTGCGGAAGAGCGCGATAGTGAGCTGGCTTCTATATGTTGAGACCGTTCAGAAGAGTGCGGTAGTGATACAATCTTATTGTAACCCTAAACCGAAATTGAGAATCTGATTTTGCAATTGCCTAAGTGAGCTTCCTCAACTACTTCTAGTTGTAAAAAGTACAGTTGTGAAAATTCCAAATTATTATGCATAAGAGTCCATTATGCCAAATGAGTCCTATTACCTCCAGTATAAGATGAAGTTGAGGAAAATACAGTTGCCATTGCCAAATGAGTTTGGCAAATGTAAAAGTACAAATGGTATAACTGATGGAATCTGAAACTCATTTGTTAAAATACAGTTGCAATTGCCAAATGAGTGTCCTCAGCTCATTCCAATTGGCAAATGAGTCCATTTGGCATAACTGTATGTAGAAGTCCACCTCCAGTGCTATGCGACGGAAGCCAAGAGATCCGACCATGCCAAATCGAGCCCAAAAATAGAGGAGAGATAATGTCAATATTATGCATCCAATTACCTCTGTCGTTTCGACTCAATCCCCTTCAGCCTGCAAGACTTGGATTACCTCGAGAAGCTCCATCTGTATTGATTTTAGTCCAGCCCTCATCCAGCTTAACCCAGAAGATAGTGCACCATCTCTTCATAGGCGCGTTAAATGTCCTCATCACGAGAGAACGAGCATGAACAAATTCCTAGGCTGTCCTGAGCATATGGCCAGCATCATCAAGTGGCGGGACCCGAGAGGCAACCGGCAACTGGCTCAGTCCGCGGACAATTGCAACCACGTGATTGGGAAACCTAAAAATCCAATGGTAGAGATACACGCGTCATAATTACACGGTGTCGTGTTAGAATTTTCTTGAAGGCTTATTGTTCAATAACCTCAATTTTACATGTGATGACTCCTCCAATTTGGACTAAATTGTCACATCTTTTACTTAAGTTATCAAAAAACTTTCAATTTTCGATAATTTTAGTTTAACATATGATAAATCCCTTAATTTGGACTAAGTTATCACTTCCTATACTTGAGTTATCGAAAAACTTTTAATTTTCGATAAACGCAGTTCATTCTGTGATAATTACCCTAATTTGAACTAAGTTACCACTTGTTGTATTTGTGTTATCGAAACATTTTCAATTTTTTTTATATAACTTGAGCTTAACATGTGATAACTACACTAATTTGAAGCTAAAAACTTTAATTTTTGATAATCTCAATTCAAAATGTGATAACTAATCCCGTTTCGGACTAACTCATCATTTCTTATACTTTTTTAGTCATCGAAAAAATTTCAATAACCTAAGTTTAACATGTGATAACTATCTTATTTGAAGTAAGTTGTCACATCTTGTACCTGAATCGTCAAAATAATTTCAATATTCAATAACTACAGTTTGATAAGTGATAACTACCTGAATTTAACCTTAGCTATCACTTCTAGTATTTGTGTTATTGAGAAACTTCCAGTTTTCGGTATTCTCACTTCGGCATGCAATAAATATCCCAATTCGAAGAATTTATCACTTCTTGTACTTACATTATCATAATACTTTCAATTTTTGATAATGTTAGTTTAGCTTGTGATAATCTACCAAATATGAATTAAGCATTACAGTTTGTACTTTAGTTATTGAAAAACTTTCCAATAACCTCATTTTTGCATGTAATTATCACATCTTGTACTTAACCTAACAAAAGACTTTCAATTTTAGGTAATCTCTCTTTGTCATGTGATAACTATTCCATTTTTGAATAAATTATTGCTTCTTATACTTGAGTTATTTAAAAGACTTTTAATTTATAATATTAATTTAGCATGTGATCACTCACACTATTTTAACTAAATTATCATATCTTTTACTTGAAGGGAGAAAGACACTTTTGACATGTTAGTCCACCATCCATTTCCCTTCACAAAAGCTGACGGGGCATTTCGAGCAAATAATAGAAGGCCCACTTTCTAATAAAATAATTAAGAAAAAAAAGAAAAAATAGCAAGTTTTGACGGAGATGAGGACCTCAATGGTCAAGGGCAACCTGCCAGGGCGGAGGTGGCACTGGCAAGGGCCCCACCGCTCCTCTCCGTCTGCTCCGTTCAAACCTAGCTGCTTTTTCTCTCTTTTTTTTAATTGTTTTTAATTTTGAAAATAATTTTATTTGAAAGTGGATTTTTCAAAAAACGATGAACATGTCATTCTTTTATTGGCTAGAAAATACACCTGAGCACTGTCAATGAAAAAAATGGACAGCCGGACTAAAGTGCCAAAACGAGAGGTTGATGACAAGAATGACAAAAGAAAAAAAGGTTTAGGCCGAAATTAATAAAAATGACAAAGGTTGAGGATACAATTTCTTTTCCACTTGACTTGAATTATCAAAAAAAAAATTATACTTTTCGATAAACTTAGTTTAAAATGAAATAACTCATTTAGTCTGAACTAAGTTATCACATTGGTACTTGAATTATCAAAAAACAATTAGAGTGCGTTTGGATTTAGAGTTGAGTTGAGTTGAGTTTTGGTTTTAATTGGTTTGTAATGATTGTATTGTTGAATTATGAGAAAATGTGTGAAAAAGTAATGAATAGTTGAGAGAAAGTAATGATTAAGTAATGATTGCGTTGTTGAATTATGAAAAAAATAATGAATAGTTGAGATAATTTAATATTAAAAATTGAATTGAATAATTAAAAAAAATTTAAAAATTTAAAAAAAGTAGGTGTGTTTGTTTTTTAAAAAATTTTCAGCTCAACTCAACTCAACTCCACTTATCTTCAATTTAACAACACAATCATTACTTTTTAAAATTTTTTAATCATTCAATTCAATTTTTAATATTAAATCATCTCAACTATTCATTATTTTTTCACAATTCAACAACACAATCATTACTCAATCATTATTTTCTCTCATCTATTCATTATTTTTTCACACATTTTCTCATAATTCAACAATATAATCATTACAAATAAATTAAAACCAAAACTCAACTCAACTCAACTCAACTCTAAATCCAAACGCACTCGTAATGATTATGTTGTTGAATTGAAGATAAGTAAAGTTGAGTTAAGTTGAGTTGAGTTGAAAATTTTTTATAAAACAAACACACCCTAATCTTTGTAACCTTAGTTCAACATTGATTTTGATTCAAAGTTAAAGTTACTTTGATTTTGATTTTGATTTTGATTGTGGAAAAGGACAAATGAGATGTAGTTATAAATTTGACTTGGGAAACGTGTGTTTTTGTTGTGTAGTGTGTTGAGTTAAAGTTAAAATTAAAGTTAAAATCAAATTCTTTGAAAACAAACGGGGCTAATTAAAGACTCCCCTAATTTCAAATAAAATCAGTTCAACATGTAATAACTATCGAAATTGAAACATCGATTTCTCATATTGTTAATATCAATGTAAATGCTTTTTACAGTTGATATGGTTCTTATAATGCACTAGTATTTTTCTTATAATTAGATATACACCCACGCTACGCGACAAAATATTAAAAAAATTGATGCGAACCCCACGAGACCTACCGCAAGACCCGACAACAAAGACTGGAAATCGAACCCGAATCGCCAATAGAGATTAAGAGGGATGGAATACTGACCTGATGGTTATAGAAAACCAAGAACCAATATTATAAAGGAATGGAATATTGACCCGATGGTTATAGAAAACCAAGAACCAATATTATAAATAGCCGAGAATTACAAGCATCCATGCTTACAATCACGGAAGGTTGCCGAAGAACAACATAGAGGAAAATTCTCACCGGTGTAGTCTGAAAGTACCTCTAATCAGCTATTCAGCCTCCTTTATATAAGCCTAGGAGAATCTGGAAACTAATAAACTTGGCAACTGGAATATCTTTAGTTTCCTAAAACCGGAATTAATAGAGGAAACTAAATAAAGGCCCCCCTAGAATATTTGGCAGTCTTTTTATTCCTTATTCAGCATCTCTTGGCTTTCCTTATGCGTCTACTCTAGTCTTAGATGAGCTATTGACCATCTCAAGACAAGTTAATTGGGTAAGGCCCTTTAGAGACCAATTCGAATTAGTCTCCTCTTGGCCCAAGAAACCCGCAAATGAGCTCTCCACAGCTTGCTGAATTTGTCTTGCCTTCGCTCGTGTGATTGGTCCACTCGAAACATGTAAGCCTCCGAGATCTTGTGCATCAGCTCCCTCTTCACGAATCCCACTTCCGAGCTCGTGTGCTTCAGCCCCATCATCGTGCCCACGATCCTCATCACGAAGTCCTTTCGAACTAAGCTCTTCGGTTTGACCCTGAGTCGTATCATTCTCCCTCTCTTCAAAAGGATTCGTCCTCGAATCTGAACCTGCGTCAAAGGGAGAAAGATCAGAAACATTAAAAGTCGAACTTACTTGATACTCACCTGGAAGATCAATCTTATAAGCATTGTCATTGATCTTATCCAGAACTTGAAATGGTCCATCTCCACGTGGATTCAACTTGGAATTCCTCAGACTCGGAAATCTCCCCTTCCTTAAGTGAACCCAAACCCAATCTCCAGGTTGAAAAGTGACCCGCTTCCTTCCTTTGTTGGCTCGGGTTGCTGCTTGTTCATTCTTCTTCAAAATGTTTTGCCGTGCCTCTTCATGAATCTGCTTCACCAACTCTGCCTTTTTCTTTCCATCAAGATTAGAAAGCTCATTTACAGGTAAAGGAATCAAGTCCAATGGAGTTAGTGGATTAAAACCATAAACAACCTCAAATGGTGAAAACTTTGTAGAAGAATGCACAGTCCTATTATATGCAAATTCAACGAATGGAATGCAATCTTCCCAAGCTTTCAAATTCTTTCCAATCACAGCGCGCAACAAAGTGCCCAAGGTTCGATTGACAACCTCGGTTTGTCCATCTGTTTGTGGGTGACAGGTAGTAGAAAACAACAAAGTTGTTCCCAACTTAGCCCACAGAACTCTCCAAAAATGACTCAGAAATTTCGCATCCCTATCACTCACAATCGTCTTAGGGACTCCATGTAAACGCACTACTTCCCTAAAGAAAAGATTTGCCACATGAGTAGCATCATCAGTTTTATGACAAGGGATAAAGTGTACCATTTTTGAAAATCTGTCAACAACCACAAAGATAGAATCTCGACCATTCCTAGATCTAGGCAAACCCAAAACAAAATCCATGGAGACATCAATCCAAGGGTGACTTGGAACAGGTAATGGCATGTAAAGTCCATGTGGATGAATTTTCGATTTAGCCTTCTTACATGTGATGCACCTAGAACAAATTCTCTCGACATCTCTTTTCATGTGAGGCCAAAAGAAGTGCTCCTTCAGAATGTCCAAGGTCTTAGCAATTCCAAAGTGCCCCATCAACCCTCCCCCATGAGACTCCCTAACAAGTAATTCACGCATGGAACTCTTTGGAATTCATAGCCTATTTTCACGAAATAAATACCCCTCATGCCTATGAAACTTATCAAACACTCCCTTTTCACAGGCAGCAAACATAGCAGCAAAATCAGGATTATGCTCATACAACTCCTTAAAATGCTCGAACCCAAGAAACTTAGCTCCAAGAGTTGAAACAAGGGCATACCTGCGAGATAAGGCATCGGCTACCACATTCTCCTTACCTTGCTTGTATTGGATCACATATGGGAACATCTCAATGAACTCAATCCAACGTGCATGTCTGCGATTCAACTTACCTTGGCCTTTCAAGTGCTTCAGTGATTCATGGTCTGTGTGAATGATGAACTCCTTAGACCACAAGTAGTGTTGCCACGTTTCCAGTGCTCTCACCAACGCATATAACTCCTTGTCGTAGGTAGAGTAGTTCAAAGCGGCCCCTTTAAGCTTCTCACTAAAATAGGCAATGGGCCTCCGGTCTTGCATAAGTACAGCACCTACACCAATTCCAAAAGCATCACATTCGATTTCAAAAGGTTTAGAGAAATCTGGTAAAAGTAGCAATGGAGCTGAACTTAGCTTTTCTTTTAATGTATTGAAAGCCTTCTCTTGCCCTTCTCCCCACTTGAACCCAACATCCTTCTTGATGATTTCTGTCAAAGAAGCAGCAATGGTACCGAAGTTCGGCACGAACCTTCGATAGAATCCCGCTAGGCCGTGGAAACTCCTCACTTCAACGATAGTGGTAGGTGTAGGCCAATCCTTGATTGCCCTTACCTTCTCTTCATCGACCTCCACACCCCTAGAACTAACAACGAAACCAAGAAAAACAACTCTATCCAAGTAAAAGCTACACTTCTTGAGATTAGCATACAGCTTCTCACGTCTTAATGACTTAAGGACACTTCTCAAATGTTCAACATGGTAATCCAAACTCCTGCTATATATCAGAATGTCATCAAAATAGACAACCACAAATTTCCCAATATGAGCACGCAAAACATGATTCATAAGACGCATAAAAGTGATGGGTGCATTAGTTAAACCAAATGGCATTACCGTCCACTCATACAATCCATGCTTGGTTTTAAAAGTTGTTTTCCATTCATCACCTTCTTTCATTCGAATCTGGTGGTACCCACTCTTCAAATCAATCTTAGAAAATATAACGGAACCGTGCAATTCATCCAACATGTCATCTAATCGAGGAATGGGATGTCGATATTTTACCGTGATCTTGTTCACAGCTCTACAATCGACACACATTCTCCAAGTCCCATCTTTCTTTGGAACGAGCAGAACAGGGACAGCGCATGGGCTCATACTTTCTCGAACATTCCTTTGGCCAATAGCTCCTCAACTTGCCTCTGAAGTTCTTTAGCCTCTTCCGGACTACTTCGATAGGCCGGTCGGTTTGGAATAGGAGCTCCTGGAATAAGATCAATCTGATGCTCAATCCCTCTTATTGGTGGTAGTCCCTGCGGCATTTTTTCGGGAAAGACATCTTCGAATTCCTGCAAGAGAGAAATAGTAACACTAGGCAAAGTAGAGTCAAGGTCAGAAATAGAAAGATAGACCTCCTTGTACAAGAACAAGATCATCGGTCTATTAGCCTTATAAGCACCCTTAAGCTCTATTTCTTTTGCATAAAAACTCAATTTCCTCTCCTTTTTTTTTTTCTGAACTCTCCATCTTTTCACTCTTGTTTTTCACATTCTCTCCACTTTCTTTTCTCTCAAGATCACTCTCTTTCTCTTTTTGTTTTTCAGCCACTTTTCCACTCTTCTCACTAAGAGACCTTTTAATTCGAATCTGATCCTCAAACACTTGAGTCGGTGTCAAGGGTGCAAGTGTTACTTTCTTCCCGTCCTTTACAAATGAATATCGGTTCCTATACCCATCATGTATCACTCTCCTGTCGAACTGCCATGGTCTCCCGAGCAACATATGGCCAGCACTCATTGGTACAACATCACAAAGAACCTCATCCCGGTACTTTCCAATACAGAAGGACACAAGAACCTGTTTATTTACCTTAACTTCACCGCATTCATTCAGCCACTGGAGTTTGTACAGCTTGGGATGTTTTTGGGTATGCAAACCGAGCTTGTCTACCATCAACTTGCTGGCCACATTCACGCAACTTCCTCCGTCAATAATCAACCCACACACACGATCCTTCACATGGCAACAAGTGTAGAAGATATTCTCCCTTTGCACCTCATCACCATCCTCTCTAACTTGAACATGTAGGGCTCGCATGATAACTAAGGCTTGACCTTCAACCGCATGCTCAACGTCACTAGCATCTTCGAGTGGATGCATGGAATCACTATCTTCTTCTTCTTCAGTCTCGATATCCCCACTCTCCATCATAATCATGGTCCGCTTGTTTGGACATTAGGAAGCAATGTGACCTGAGCCCAAACAACGAAAACATTTGATATCACGATTTCTTTGAGGTTCAGAAAAAGTTTTACCCTTATACTTGTTGTTGGCTTGGGTCTTGTAGGTGTCTCCCTTTGGCTTATAATCAGTCTTCTCGTCCGGTTTCGTAGAAGAACCCCACTTCGATCTCCAAGACGCTGAACCAGAAGCTTTTACCTTTGAAGATGTTCGACCCCCTCTCTTGAGCTGCCTCTCAACCTTCATGGCCATGTGTACCACGTCGTCAGTCTCCACGTAATGTTGCAGCTCAACTACATTGGCAATCTCCCGATTAAGGCCACAGATGAATCGAGCCATGGTTGCTTCTTGGTCCTCCTCAACATTAGCACGTATCATGGCTATTTCCATCTCCTTGTAATAATCCTCCACCGACTTGGAACCTTGCTTCAGACTTTGCAACTTCAAGTGCAAGTCCCGATAATAATGGGCAGGAACAAACCTTCTTCTCATTACTGCTTTCATTTCCTCCCAAGTATCAATACGAGGCTCACGATTCCTGCGTCTACTCATAGTTAATTGGTCCCACCAAACAATGGCATAATCGGTGAAAGCAACTGCAGCCAATTTAACTTTCTTTTCCTCTGAATAATTATGACAATCAAACACAAGCTCAACCTTCCTCTCCCATTCAATGTAAACATCGGGGTCATTTTTACCTTGGAATGGAGGTATGATCAGCTTAATCGAACCTGTGTTATGGTCCACGGCGTCTTTCCTCCGGTGCTCCCTATGAACGAAATGCCTTGGTCTGCCTCCTCTTCCTCTACCTCTCCCCCAAGTGGCATCGGAGGCCACTTCCTCTTCTTCATCATATGCTTCTTCATCAAGAGTATCAACGGATGGTTGTCGGTGGGGTCTCCTAATCCGTGGCACGGGCGCAGGTTGAAGCCGTTCCAACCGTTCGTCTTGCCTATCCAAACTTTCTCGGAATTCACCGAAAACCATGTTCATGCGCTCAAACTGTTGTTGCATGGCTCGTAACGTCATGTTCAAATCAGGTCCTCTGTCGTCTCCACTATTTTCCTGTGACATGATAAAATATGCAATTATAGGATCCTCACGCGCTCCCTCACGTGTTTACACTCAGCAAGATGCCACTCAAAACACTCGTGTTTTCACTCAAAATAGGCTTTTATCCTCTGATGTTCTCACACACTCTTGCCTTTTTCCTCTCTTAACTTCCTCTTCAAAGTTCTAGGGCAACTAATCAATCCGATCGCAAGGCGGAAAACGAGTTCAACCCGAACAACTTATAATATTAGATCCAAAGAAAATGAAATGACACAATCTGACCCAACGACGTAGTTTATGGATTGATAGAAGACACTGAGTACGGAAGAGCTACTATGACAGGTCAACTTAACGCCAAGACGATTAGAACACAAAGACAACAAATTGTGCAATAAATTCTTCGCCCATGAAGACAGCAAATGGTGCTACGAACAACACCCAATGATACCTCCTTTTTTTCACTTTTTCTTTCTTTTTTTTGCACTTTTTCTTTCTTCTTTTTTTTTTCCTTTTTTTTTGCACTTTTTCTTTCTTCTTTTTTTTTTTGACGATTTAGGCAGCTAAGATCAGATCAGACAAGATTAATGGAAAGGATAGAAATGAAAGCTATATCTAAAGATTCTAGAATGAAGAAAAAGAAAAGAACAAGGATAGATGAAACCTCGATTTGGAACTTAGGCTCTGATACCAAATGATGCGAACCCCACGAGACCTGCCGCAAGACCCGACAACAAAGACTGGAAATCGAACCCGAATCGCCAATAGAGATTAAGATGGATGGAATACTGACCCGATGGTTATAGAAAACCAAGAACCAATATTATAAAGGAATGGAATATTGACCCGATGGTTATAGAAAACCAAGAACCAATATTATAAATAGCCGAGAATTACAAGCATCCATGCTTACAATCACGGAAGGTTGCCGAAGAACAACATAGAGGAAAATTCTCACCGGTGTAGTCTGAAAGTACCTCTAATCAGCTATTCAGCCTCCTTTATATAAGCCTAGGTGAATCTGTAAACTAATAAACTTGGCAACTGGAATATCTTTAGTTTCCTAAAATCGGAATTAATAGAGGAAACTAAATAAAGGCCCCCCTAGAATATTTGGCAGTCTTTTTATTCCTTATTCAGCATCTCTTGGCTTTCCTTATGCGTCTACTCTAATCTTAGATGGGTTATTGACCATCTCAAGACAAGTTAATTGGGTAAGGCCCTTTAGAGACCAATTCGAATTAGTCTTCTCTTGGCCCAAGAAACCCGCAAATGAGCTCTCCACAGCTTGCTGGATTTGTCTTGCCTTCGCTCGTGTGATTGGTCCACTCGAAACATGTAAGCCTCCGAGATCTTGTGCATCAGCTCCCTCTTCACGAATCCCACTTCCGAGCTCGTGTGCTTCAGCCCCATCATCGTGCCCACGATCCTCATCACGAAGTCCTTTCGGACTAAGCTCGTCGGTTTGACCCCGAGTCGTATCAAAAATGCACAAATCAAAACCCTGCTTAATATTTTTATATGATTAATCATGTAAGTGGTTCAACAAAAAACCGAAGAAAACAAAAGTGCTCTATTAAAGATAGAAAGAACAAAAAATAAAAGAAAAATATTTAGACCGAAAGAGAAGAGAGGCGGAGTAGCAGAGGAAAGGAAAATGGGGGTGGAAGGTGGGACACGGGTATTGAGGAGGGAAGAGAGAGGATAGAGATTTGTGTGTTTAACATTATAGCAATTTTATGATTTTATCTCGCTGTTTATTATTCAGTTTTATCTTCCTCCAATAAAATAAAAGAAAATGAGGATAATTATGTAAAATCAAATAGAAGATAACTGTAGGGTAGAGCCGATAGTATTTGACACGACACGATAACACGACATGAATACAACACAGAGTTAAATGGGTTTAGGTTATTGGTAAATGTGTTTTGTGTCTAAACATGTCACATTCGTTTAGACTCGATAAATAATTGTGTTTAAATGGATTCAATGATTGAAACCCGTTTAAACACTGCTAGACCTGTTTATATCATGTGTTATCGTGTTAATAAATTTGTTTAACATATTGTAATTTATAGAAGAAAATACACTAAAATTATCTGAACTTATTTATATAAATCACCCGTTTATGGTTTGTTGTCATGCCAATCACGTAGTAATATGTATCATGTAGGTATAACATGTACTTAAAGATAATAGTGTCATACCGTGTTGATAAGTATATATACACATTTAGACACGCTTAGTTAAACAGATTAGACTTTGTTGTGTCTGTGTTAATCCGTAATTAAACGTGTCGTGTTCGTATTTGAAAATTTTGACACGTTTATTAAAGGTGTCATGTTTGGATTTAGAGCTTTCTGATATGAACTCGTTTGTTTTTAATACGGCACGACACATATTGCAATCCCCGCTGAAGGGGCACCAAGTCCTCTCTTTATAAATAGTATAGATGTAAAAGAAAAAGGGAAAAAAACCCACAGTCGCAGTTGATCGAATGCTGCTTGGTAGAAGCGTCCTTCCTTGCAGTACTTTTTTACCATATCCTTATCTCAATTGGTAGATCTTTTTTTTTTTTTTTTTATATCGTAAGATAATCAAGTTTCACCCTACTAATTTTTAAGTCATATATCGAGGCCACAAATGCACAAGACATGGTAAACCGGCCAAATGCCATGCAAGCTAGCCCCAAGAGATTTCGAATTTAAAATCGGGTGAATACACGTGCATCTCTTAATCATTAGACTGAATGCTTTAGGGCTCTTCAATTGTCAGATCTTACTATTACTTATCTTTGACGTTGCTCTCTCTCTCAGCTAATCTTAATAATCAATTGCCCCATGGAAGTGTCCCATGCCCCTCTTCATCACTAACCTTGAGAAGTCGAACAATTTAATGCTGGTCTTTGCAGTAACCAACTTGCGCCCACTCATGAGTACCCTTGATGAGTAAGCTTGTGCTTGGTTTTAGACTATTCTACTCTACTCAACTTTTTGAAATAAGAAGAAACAAGTATTGTACGTGTTGGCAAGTATATGAATGAGTGAACATATATATATATATATATTTATGAAAATAGGTGAGAAATTTATTATTAAAAAATTAATTATAAAATCTATCAAGAGAGGGTATAAACGTAATACTTCTCACCTAGTGATGAAGAGATCTTAGGTTTGATATCTAATGAACTATCCGTGCCCATTTATTAGATATTTAGGATTTCTATTTTAATGTACTAGGTCCATAAGCCTCTCTTATAACTAAAAAAATTAATAAAAAAATGGTTAGGAGAAAATATAAATGAAAAATTATTATTAAATATAAGAAAAAGATAAATTAGTAATGACTATATTGTTGAATTTGGAGAAAAATAGAGTTGAGTGTTTATTTGAAGACCAAACGAAGTTGTGGGGGATAAACTAATATTTCTTAAACTATGGGGATCTTGATAGTAAAATAAAAGGAAAGTAAAACCGAAGTAGCAATGTTCTGGCCATGACAGCTTTTCAAATATCGTCATTTCCCTCTACCTCGCCAAAATCAATCCGCCATGGAAACCCCAAACAATCCAGTCGTCAGTGGCTCCACCGCCACTTCTTCCGGCTTAACCGGCGGAGTCTCAATCGCCATCCCAGGTTGGGACGAGCCCCTCACCGAGGAAGAACTCGAGGCCATCGATGCCTCAGTTGAAGCAGCATCCGCAGGTAGAGCCCCTAATCATAAGAAGCGACGCCCTCCGGAGGCGGAAGATAGCCGGATCGAAACTCCCCGGCGGCGGTTGCCCCGTTCGTCTTCTTTATCGCCCTGTCAAGGTTTGTATCTCTTAGAAGCCCCAATTGAAAGTGAATTTAAATTAGTGGATATCCATTTCTTCAGTAACGGTGGACTGCAAATTACAGTTCCATCGATCAGGTTATCTTATTGATGATGCTTGTGCTTCTATGTCATACAACTTCTGCTTTTGCTTCACAAAACATTCAGAATTGCAAACTTCTTTTTTCTAATGATGGGTTCCCTTTCCTCTGTGACAATCAGTTGCATGCATAGATTTAGATGTTATGCCCGAAACCCAGTAATGTTTGCATAACTCATAACAGTGAATGAGGTAATGAGGTACCCCAGCATGGCTTTTGGAGGTCGAATTTTGTATAGCAGAACCACTGTCGAGGTGGAGAAATCAGCAGCAGAGCTTTTAAAGAAAATCAATGCATTGAAGAGGTTAACGGATCAAGTTACAATTGGTTTTGACATTGAGTGGAGACCAACATTCAGAAGAGGTTCGTCGACATCCTTACATTGAAGTTTTTGCTTCTGATTGCATGTTCTTTGGCGGTTCTTTGTGCATATGATTAACTCAAAGTTGCAACTTGGAAATAAATTTCTGGACAAAATGTTCTTTACTGGATTAAAGAATCAAATGCATTATTTGGGCCTACGATTGGAGCTACTGTGAAATGTCCACCATATGATCGTACTTGGTTTTCCTAGTGCGTTGCATTGATTCTTACGATTTAAAATTAAAATGACTCAAATGTCAATGCAGATACGTTCATATCCTGTTAACTTGTTTTACCTGATCCTGCCATGAGAAGTTGAAGATGAAATCTTGCTTCCTGTATCAATTGATTTTCTTTTGTTTTTGGAGCTACAACAACTTAAGCAAACATATTTAACACTTTTATCATCTCTTATTGATCGCCCTGCTCACAAAGTATTCTTATGTTTGATCTTCTTATCAAGTATACACAACTGGGTGATGATAGTAAGAATGAGCGATATAATCATATAACATTTGGAGCTGTTGGAATATTAAAGTCTCTAGTTTTGCTGGTACTGGCATCTGATTTTAAGGAATACGTGGCCAGTGGATTGGAGACAAAGTGGAGTATGAATGCAGATTAATTTTCTTCTAAGGATAAGGGAAAATAGGAACGAAGAAAGCAAGTAAAAATGAAATCCTTTCTGGTATTTTTGTGGATATTAAGTTAATTGTATAGAGAAATTAATTCATTCAGGTGCACCCCTTCGAAAAGCTGCAGTTATGCAGATTTGCTGCAACACAGATGACTGCTATGTGATGCATATTGTTCATTCTAATATCCCTCAGAGTCTGAAGCTTATATTAGAAGACCGTGCAGTTATTAAGGTAGGTAACTCACTTTTCTAAGTATTGTGGAATTAGTTCTCATGTCAGTTTAATACAAAGACTTTCTAAAGTGGAGTGGGAGTTTTGGTTAGTTTGTGAACCAGTAGTTTGGCAGGTCCTGTTTTCTGATTGAAACATTTTCCCAGTGGGATTGGTCTAGATCCCAGTGGAGCTGGTTGGTTTAGTTTATTGACATGCACAGACTAACTGGGCAAATTATCCATCTATTGATAAGCCTCAAAAGAGCAAGTTTATGTATTTCCCTTTTTAATTTTTGATGATGTGTACGTTCGTACTTAGCAGGATATTTTAGTTATGGGTATGTAATATATGTACTGGGCAAAATAACATAGCAGAGAATAGGATATTGTTGCTTCTTAGGTCGTGTACATAGAATTAGCTTGGAAAACTGGGAACTTTTGCACCTTATTTTAGTTTCATGAAAAGACTTCCTGGTATGGAATATGTTCTGGGCAGAGTAATGTAGCAGAGGATAGCTTAGTATTGATCTCTTGATGAAATACAACCAAAGTGGGAACTTTCACAAAATCTGAGGCCGCACTGCTGTTGCCATCCTAGTTTAGCAGCTTAAGTTGCTGATCCTTGCTATTGTCAGAGATGTCTAGTTGTGACACTTGTGGCCACTAGTGATGTTCCCTGGAGGTGGTGGCAGCTGCCTGATGGTGACACCATCTTTATGTGGCCTAGCACATGGCATCTTGAAAGTGGTTTATTGAATTAAAAACTGTATCTCATTTGCAGAAACTTAAAACTTATTGAATTTTCTCTGTTGCCAAAATCATATCCTGGTAACTAAAATCTTTTCTGAGCCTAGTATGAGAAACCTTTGAAAATATCTTGCCTGTAAGGTAATTTATGTTGAAGTAACAGGTCGAACTGTTCTCTGGTTAAAACCGTCAGATTGCCCTCTCTATTTGAATCTTCAGTCCTTTTCTAGAACTCTCATTTTTATTGCTTAATCCAAGCTCAGGTTGGAGTTGGCATAGTTAATGATGCTGTAAAGGTGCAGAAAGATTATAATGTATCTGTACAAGCCTGTGAAGATCTGTCCTGGCTCGCTAACGAAAAGCTCCATCATGATCAGCGAAATTGGAGTCTTGCACATCTAACTGAGATTCTTGTATCTAAACAGGTCAGTTTAGTTCTTTCCTCTCGAGATGTTTAATTTAATTTCCACCATGAAGCCTCTATACGTATAGAATGCTTGGCTCCCTTACTTTTGTCCTGGGTTCATTTGAAATTCAAATACTGTCATTTATTTGGTAATTGTGTCATGAAAGGATGCGCTTTCCTCCTTTTAAGTTTAATGCATTTCAGTGAATTGGGGCTACTGAATTGTTTGGTATTCTCGAATGAAAGGGGAATGTAATCCTACCGCATTTGTATTTTGTATGTTATTCATTCTTTTCATCGCACCAATCAGGTTGTACTTTTCTGCATAATTGCATTCAGATTATCTCACAAAGACGCTGCTCAAAAAGTGTTGAGTTCAAAGTAGTTCAAACTTTCCAGTGGAATGTTCTGCTTCTTGCTGAATAGATTTAGTTAGGTCCAAGTGGTCCAAAGGATTATTGTGGTTGTATAGATGGGACTACAGAGCTCTAGAATGAATTCTGAGATTATTGTTTGAAGGCAAGTCACACTGTTTAATTGTCGTTTCTTTACAATGTATGATTTAAACATGTCTGTCCCGTAAGTGTTCTTTTCCATGAATATATAAATTCACTTTGTACTCTTTGATCAGGTAAGTCCCACGAAAAATCAAGCTTTGAATAGAATATTTGATAGACATGTGAATCATAATTGCATGATACGCCTTTCATGATGAGAGAGGTCAGGTTGTTAGAGATGTCTTAGGGATTGCCATTTGATAAATTTCTTCAATGTAGGTATTAACTTGGGTTTCATGTCAAGTTCTAGTGTGCAGAGAGCTTGTTAACTTTTGACACCATAGATTTGACATACAATCTTCTTTGATGCACAGTCGATATTTTAAGAAGGCACCACTTAATTTACCTTAGAGCATGTCATAAAGTAGTTTAGGATTTGGTTGAGTGGTGAAATTGTCTGTAGAGCAAAATTTTTAGTCAATGATATGCTCTTTTTATGTTATTTGCAGCTCTTTTCCTTAATACCCTTGGGTTATTCTATTCTGCTTGTTTACGAGAACTTGATATATCTGGAACTTAGTTGTAAGACATGGGATATGGTAAGAGGAAGAACATGCTTGAACCTTGAAGTTGATTCATAAGTTTTTATTAACTAGTTTGGCATCTCAAATTCTGAGACACACTGTGCTGCTTAAAGTTTAGCCACTCTACTTTAAAGGTCCAAGTGTACCTCAGACAATAGCCTGATGTTCCCAGAACAGCAGCAGCATGGAGCTGATGCCTGATTAATTTTATGACGAATGCAGCTTCCAAAGCCCAGAAACATCAGGTTAGGAAATTGGGAGGCCTTGTTTTTATCAAGAGAACAGCTTCATTATGCTGCTACGGATGCTTTTGCTTCCTGGCATCTATATAAGGTAACCAAAAGATCATTTATTGCCATGTTATTGAGCCAACTAAAGCCTGTGTAATTAAATATATTGCTGGATGAGTTCTTTAAAAGTTACTTAAAATTTGGGAAGGAGGAGAATGGGAAGAGTTGGGACAGAGAGAGGGACAGGTGACACAAGATACCAATTGAGCAATAAATAACTGAGTTTCCAGATAGATGTGAGGACGGGTTGACAGATAAAGCTGGAAGACCTCAAACTCAAGGATTAAGTTAATCCATTAAGTAGAGGGGATTTGGTTGACAATGAGGAGGCACCTGAAAATAAGAGTTAAATCTACTCAATAATTAACTGATACAAGACACTCCCTTATTTGGTACCTTGGATTTCCCTTGGTGCTCGACCTTTACTGAGATATCCATAGACTCTCACGCCATTCCATCCCCCTTGTGCATTGGAGTCTGTGTGCATGCTTACTGATGGTTCGTAAGGGATGTGTTAAGATGCGTAACGATTCAAGTGTACGCCCTTTCTAATTTTAGATGATTGATAGAGCACACAAATAATCAAAACTTGAATTATAAAACTGACATGCAGACTGTGAGAGTATGCTGACACAGATGAACTACCGGTCTGTCAAAAGTTCATTGGTAACTGCCATTTTTAATTCGGTAGCATGAGAATGATAAGTTTCATCTGTTGCTTGGCATTCATTTCATGGAGTGTCTAGTCCATGAAAAGCCTGCTTGTGCACTAGTGAAAGGAAAAAACATGCAGATGTGCTTTGATAAGTAATAATTTCTTTGTAATCTAATGAGATAGAGCAGTCTTGAAATGAAGTCAATTAGTGTTTGTCACAGAGTGAGACTGATTTTTATATATGCAATTATATGTTAGATGAATCATGTAATCACCCATTTCCCACTACCACAATATCCATATGCAGGTTTTGAAGAGCTTGCCAGATTTGGAAACAAATAATTCTGAGATTGATAACAAGAAGGAAGCAGCAACAAGTGTCTTGCTCTAATGACTGTCACTGGTATTATTTGCAGGTACTCTGGCTGTGTTCAAATACCTTTACAATAAGTATATCGATGAAACATTTTCATCCATTTACTAATAGGAGAAAGCAACAGTGCCTCTATGTACTTTGACTAGAATACAGCACAACCTGCTGTTTAGAATAGCTAGCCGATCGGTGCCCCAACTGTACTTGCGAATGCTTGTTTTAACTATCGTCCTCTTCAAATTTTGGGATGTTGGGGTATTGTCATGCAATATTGGGAGTGTCAATATCATTTATCCATTGCTAATTAATGTTTACTGCACCTTAATTTCACATCAATTGGGAACCAAGCTTTACCATCGATGAATGGACAGGAATGAGCACCTGTGCTGACTTAAGGGTTGATAAATTGATGTTTCAGTTATTTATTTGTCTTTTGATTTCAAAGATTTACGCAATCTTATATATGTTCTCTCCTTGGCAGATGCTTTGATGAACTCGTTTGAGTATTGTTCAATGTTCAAGGCATGTGAGCTCTTTATCAGCAAGCATGGATGTCTGTTACTGTTGCGACTTGCTCTGTCCTATATGTTTCCCCTCCAGCCGATCCCCTGTGAGCGCATTTGATATCAAAATCTGTTGAGCCTCTCACTTGACAGATGCATTCAAATCTTCTGTTTAAATTACATACAACTGTGAAGGCTATTCTCTGATGAGAAGAAATGTTTAGCATCGAATGATGTATGCTGCTTTCTGCAATGAGCACATGGTATTCTTTAGTAAAAGGTGAAAGAATAGTTTGCTCTGTACTCAATGCGCAACTGCATGATTTTACTTTCAGGACTGGGATAAACAAAGGATTGATATATTTTCTTGTTCATGGCTTTTCCTATAATTACAGAACATCTTAATCATTTCAAATTGATCTATTGATATCATTGCAAAAGATTTTTGTGTCTACTCTTATGCTCATTTGATTTTTCGTGGCACTAAAGTCTAAAATATCACCTCTTAACATATTAACCTATGAATCACAACGAAACGCGCCATCTCATACTGTTTCAATTATTTGTTGGTCTTCTTTTCGTTGTGGGAGTTAAAACTTCACATCACTTTATAGGATCCTTTATTCCATTGAAAAAACTGGAGCTCGGGTTGACTAAATATCACGAAAAGTTAGAGATCAATCATGGAATTCTGTTCACTGTTTATTGCACATGGGCTCATAATCATGGCTTTTAAGAAACTTCAGTACTGCATTATAGGGCTCAATGGTATGGTTGTGAGTGGCATGCAGGTTGTAAAGTCTTAAAAGGGTGATGGAGAGGTATCTGTCTCCCTTCTTTAGGAAACTATTAACCCAACAAAATAGAAAAGGGAAACTAATAATGCATCCTTTTCCTTTCTGCGAAATCATCACCTAGCTCTCCTGGTCCATTTTCTTTTCTCTTTTGCTTTAAATTTAATGCCTTGCTTCCTTTTCATAGCAATTGATAGGCAGAGCTTTCGACTGATTGTGCTGTGCCTGTTTGTTCTTTAACAATTATGTGACTCTGAGTTCCTGACTAGGCTGTCGGAATTAATGCTCTCCGGTAAACTACATTGATGAGGAGAGGACCACTACTTAGTCTGGTTTTGACTGACTGAATCTCTGAATCTAATTTGCATTAGTTTCATAATATTTTTATTTTACCAGGAGCATAGGGGACGTCAATGTCGTACTGGAATTTAATCTTCATTTGCCGGGTTTTTCCCATCTGCGACTCGGGCACAGTGAGCCAAAAGATATAGGAAGCTCATTGATAAAAAAAAGGAAGGGCAAAAAGAAGCCATGGAAGATGCTATTTCCCACTGTGAGCTTTCCCTTCATAGGAAAAAGTTGAATGATTGGATCTTTAGTACAATATTGATTGATGATTGGAAAGATCATCAACTGCCACCGTCCAAAATAAATACATTAATTAATTAAATTAACAACAAAAAAAAAAAAAACGAAAACGAAAAAAGACAAAGAATAGTGGTCCTTGCTGGCTCTTGAATTGATAGCTAAGGTAATCTAAATGCCTATTTCGAGAATCTCATTTTTATTTTGTTCCATACTTTTGGGTTTTGGTTGCTGAATTTTGACAGTGGATGGAAATAATTTCCATATGATGGGGTTCGAACCCGATGATGATGCTCAATTATGATGAACTTATTATAAGAGCATGGAGTGAATGGAGAAGTGGATATTCATTATGATGAATCCTCAATTGCGCTGGCTGAGTCTTTGAAGATTCGCATTCCGGTCACTACGGACTAGGGTGAGCTTTGAGGTTTGATATGGCTTTAAATCACGAAAGAGAAGCCGAGTTGAGAGGATTTGGCCTTCTGACATCAAGTCATTATCCAATAAAGGAGAATACGGGAGAGGATGAGCGCGCGACCCGACGGCCTGCCAAGGACTTAGCTGCCGCGATCACTTATCACTTGCCATTCTGGTCCTTCCCATGTCAAAGTACAAATGAAGGATGATGCCCAATAATGAAAGTGTCGGTACGAGCCAAATAAATTATTATAATTTGTCCTTTAAATGTTTTTAGGATCGTTACTTTAGTCTATTTTTAGGACTCAACTTTCCTGATTCAGTTATATAAAATGGTCCCCTAAGGTTTTAGCCTGTGGTTTAGGATTCGACCCGGCTCGAACTCCTTGGATCACCTGAAGTCATGATGAATGGAGGACCTTGTCACGTATGACAAACCCAAAATCTCAATAGTGAAACAGCCCAGGCCGCACTTATGGGTCCATGAGCTGTTCGTCTCAGGAACTAGAACCGGAGCCTCCCCCTCCTACATAGCCTCTTCCACCCCTCTTCAGTCTATCAAGTCTCTTCCATCATTCCTGACCATAATTCACATTTGGATACATTTATGTGGTCCCATACGAGGAATGTATATGACTGATTTAGCATTATAAAATATTATGAATTATTCAAATCTTATCATAATTATCTTTTAACAATTTTAAATTGTTAATCATTGTAAAAATTAAGAAAAACTCAAAAATTGATAATTTTCTATTCAGTGATCAATATTAGAAAAAATTCATAAAATCCCAGCTTGTTAATTTTTCAATATTCAATATTAAAATTAGAAAAAATTCAAATTTGTTTGAATTTTAAAAATGCAAAAATTTGTGACGTATTAAATATCGGCAGAAAATTGAAAAAACTTTATTTAAAATTATTAGAAAAATTAGAAAAACAAAAGAAAATTCCATTTAGTGATCAACATAAGAAAAAATTCATATAATTCTCTACGAGCATAACTTTCTGATTCCTTCGCACATCGCCAGTCGACATTATCATATTCATCTGTCGGTCCATTATGGACGGTCACTGACATGACAAGTACTTAGAATTTACATCAACCCTTTCCAATCATCAAATTACTGTCCACGCAGATTTCATAAAGTGGATTGTTTGATAAGTGAAATCAAAGAGATAATTGCAACGCAGGCGACACACCTGCAGGTGTTTATCTTCCATAACCGACTTTTCTTAGGGCAACTGAAGATCCATAATGCCTCAGATCCAAATAAACAAGAGGTCCAGATCATAATAGTTTTGATATAAGAATAATTATTAATGGGTATATTAGAGATGTTGGAGGACACAATCAGATCATCGATCTATTAAGACAATCTTAAACTACATATACTACCTGTAGGGAGCCAGATGAAGAAAACAATGAGAAATCCTTGGACCAACTAGCTTTGATCATGTTGTACTATTCTATATGAATAAGAAGAAGATATTCTTTTTTTTTTTCGTCGGATCACAAGGTATCCTCAATTTATCAATTGAGTGTAATGTTGACTCTGCCACAAATTGTTACTAACGGAGTAGATATTATGTCGCAGTCATGGTCATGGGAGAAGAGCCCTCCGGATTTCTCGGTTGGAATCGACCGGAGAAAGGAACCCGACATAGCATATGCAATTGCACATGGGCGTGCATGTTCTCTTCTTCGCAGTTCCTTTCCCCCTCTCTCTCTCTCTCTACTCAGTGTCGATTTCTTACTAGTCATCTCATCTCCCACATATACCACAATCTCATGGCCACGTGCATGAAACCAACCAAAACGTATAAAACGAATTTGATTTGTTTCTTCTAATCTTCTCCATACAAGAAGGTTAAAAAAAGCTCCAGTCGCCAATGGGTCTTCATTGAGGTGGTTCGTCATTCTCTTTTTCTTGATAAATAGTCTTAGACTCTAAGATTCGAGTAAGATATAAAATTATTCACGATGGGGAAAGTTGTTTTACTCTTTTATTGGAATAATCCCGCTTGAACATGGATTAGTTGGAATCATTGGACTAGAAGAGTTCCTTGATGATTACTAAGCTCACTTCTTGGCTTTCTGCTTATCCCCTTAAGGTCTGAAACTAGCACAGAGACACTCACTCACACATATATTTAATGTATACATGTGCGTGTATATATATGTATATATATATATATATATATATATATTATATCGTGTACAGGACATAGTATTTGGCTAGCTTAATTATAATATGAAAGTAAGCAAACGACGATATAAATGGTGGCGTGTGGACGTACTATATTTATTGGTGTGGAAACTAGACAAAGAAGTCGAATCTGGGGATGGAACCGAGTCGACCCTCTGATGCATTAATCAGGCATCGGACTGGAAGGGGAAGAAGAAGCTAGAAAATGAAATTATCACTATAAATTGTCGGCAGTTGAGAAACATCTCTGCTTGTTTTAGGTAAAGCGGGTCTCGTAACATAGTATCGCAGGTGTACGGGCAAATAGCGTTGACGTTCTGTTCCCTGTACACGTGCCACTATATTACCCATGTCAATGCTGCATTACTACTTGAGTTGAACTTCATACATAATGATCATCATAGTGTTACCAGGCATAGCAGTTTTGAGCTTTTCTATATATATGTACATACTCTAGAGTTTGGACCCGCGCCGTGAGCGGCAGCGCACAATAAAGAAAACGTAGACGCGGCTGGGGAATGGGAGTAATGGAGAGAAAAAAGCAAATGGGGGAATGTGGGGGTGGCCAGGTGTAAGAGATAAGTAAATATTAGATGAATAACAACTAATTAAAATGCATATAAATGAGAATTTGCGAGATCATTATGGGTCATATTTACCATTTACATGCATATTGTGATGCAAATCGTAGCACAACTTCAAGGGATCCAGTTCAAGTTCCAATTGGACCGATTACGCGAGCACGAGCAAAGAAGTTTAAAGATGAACTCAACGGCCTAATTCAAGAGGTTCGGGTTCAAGCAAATTCGTGGAGGCCCATTGGACATGAATCACGTGATCAACAAAAATCCATCAATTTGATTCAAGTTATAGAAGATTCCGGACAAGGCTAAATTCAGCAAGTGTTTGAGGAAGCTTCTAGAATAGTTGATGATCAACAGAAGATAACATCAGATTTGTTTGAAGTTTAAATCTCATAGAGATATTCTAGGGGTATTTAAATTTTATATCTTTATAGATTATGTCATATCTCTATCGATATTCTTGATTTTAATTTCCTTATCTATAGGAGGAGATATAACCAGATTAGGATTACTTTATGTCTATATATATTCATCTTAGTCAATTTTTAATGAAAGGAACATTCAGAAAATTGTGAGAGTATTTTCTTTGGTTCTTGAAGAACTAATCGAACTTATCGGAAGTTTTCGTGGCGTTCATCATCGACTTATCAAACGGCTTTCTACCACCGTTTGTGGCGTCTTCATCGACTTATCAAGCGGCTTTCCATTACCGTTTGTGGCGTCTTCCTATATACCGAGGTTCTTGTTTCGCATTAAACAACGGGTTGAGGTCAGTTATACCAAGGTTCTCGTTTTTGTAGTAAACAACGGGTCGAGGGTTCGTCAATCAAATCTGATCGTGGAACGATCTTGGGTTCCTTTAGTTGTCGGGTCTCGTCATTCTTGGTGGGAATCGCATCAGTTCATTCCGCTACTAAATTTTCACCATTTGAAGTTGTTTATGGATTTAATCCTTTAACTCCATTGGATTTATCTCCTTTACCTTTGACTGAGCATGTTAATTTAGATGGCAAAAAGAAAGCTGAATTTGTCAAGCAGATTCATGAGAAAACAAGACTCAACATTGAGCGAAAAACGGAGCAGTATACAAAACACGCCAACAAGGGCCGTCATAAGCTGATTTTTGAACCCGGAGATTGGGTTTGGTTGCATATGAGGAAAGAGAGATTTCCGGCGCAAAGACGTTCCAAACTGCTTCCAAGAGGAGATGGACCTTTTCAAGTCCTGGAGCGCATCAATGACAATGATTATAAACTAGACTTACCTGGTGAGTACAATGTAAGTGCTACTTTTAATGTTTCTGATTTGCTTCTTTTTGATGTAGGTGATGATTTGAGGACAAATCATTTTCAAGAGGAGGGGAATGATGCAAATCGTAGCACGACTTCAAGGGATCCAGTTCAAGTTCCAATTGGACCGATTACGCGAGCACGAGCAAAGAAGTTTAAAGATGAACTCAACGGCCTAATTCAAGAGGTTCGGGCTCAAGCAAATTCGTGGAGGCCCATTGGACATGAATCACGTGATCAACAAAAATCCATCAATTTGATTCAAGTTATAGAAGATTCCGGACAAGGCTAAATTCAGCAAGTGTTTGAGGAAGCTTCTAGAATAGTTGATGATCAACAGAAGATAACATCAGATTTGTTTGAAGTTTAAATCTCATAGAGATATTCTAGGGGTATTTAGATTTTATATCTTTATAGATTATGTCATATCTCTATCGATATTCTTGGTTTTAATTTCCTTATCTATAGGAGGAGATATGACCAGATTAGGATTACTTTATGTCTATATATATTAATCTTAGTCAATTTTTAATGAAAGGAACATTCAGAAAATTGTGAGAGTATTTTCTTTGGTTCTTGAAGAACTAATCGAACTTATCGGAAGTTTCTGTGGCGTTCATCATCAACTTATCAAACGGCTTTCCACCACCGTTTGTGGCGTCTTCATCGACTTATCAAGCGGCTTTCCATTACCGTTTGTGGCGTCTTCCTATATACCGAGGTTCTTGTTTCGCATTAAACAACGGGTTGAGGTCAGTTATACCAAGGTTCTTGTTTTTGTAGTAAACAACGGGTCGAGGGTTCGTCAATCAAATCTGATCGTGGAACGATCTTGGGTTCCTTTAGTTGTCGGGTCTCGTCATTCTTGGTGGGAATTGCATCGTATTGGATGTTACATAACCACTTGACTAAGTAATACTTACCGAATATTTACTCGTAAGAGCGATGTGAGAAAGTAAAAGCAAAGAGTGACACGTAGGAGAAAGTGAAAAATAAATAAAATTCACTCCAAAGAAAAAAAGAGGGAAAGAGTGAAGAGGAAAGAGAAAAAAATAGTTGACACTTAATTTACTATTTTACCCATCATTGTCATATGTATATTTTTTTAAAACTGTTCAATCAAAAGGTAATTTAAGTAATTCATCAAAATAACTATCAAAGATGACAATAAATTCTCCCTTTGTATAGAGTATATATAGTATATAGTATGGATAGAGATATAGATATATAGTACCTGAAATAGTCAATCTCGTCTAGGCTTAGTCCCTAGAGTTGACTACAACGTGAGTTGACGAAAGTCGGCTGCAATTCTTGTACAATATATATATATATATATATATATAAAATTAAATTTAATAATCAATTAATATAATTAATTTATTGTAAGTTATGATATGAATTAAGTTAATTGTATTAAATATAATTTATTATAAGTTATTAGTATTTTAAATGGAAAAATACGAGGTATACTTAATGGCGGAAATTACGCCATATGACCTATGATTTACGCGTTTTGTCAAATTTAACATATGTTTTTTTATCAGATATATCCCGTGGTTTACATTTTGTTTGAAATCTATCATGCCGTTATTTTGTCCGTTAATGAAACGTTAGTAGACTTCAAATCTATCCTATGGTGTTAATTTTTTTCCCAAATCTATCATATGATTTTAATTATTTCCTCAAAACTATCTCATGGTACTAATTTTTTCTCAAATCTATCTCGGATAAAAGGGGTCACAGTGGCAAAACCGTTAAATGTTGACGGAGATATAACGGCGGGATAGAGTTGAAGCAAAATGTAAATCATATGATATATCAGATAAAAAAAAAACATAAGATGGATTTGACGAAACGCATAACCATGGACCATATGGGGTAAAAACCCATACTTAATATAATATTAACTCTTATACACTAATTATTTATTTTATCTTAATTTAGTAACAAATTAATTCTAATTAGTTCTAATTTAAATTTTTATTATAATTCTAATGAATTTTATACTCTAGTCCTTAGGTAGCCTTGAAAAGAAAATAATATTTACAATTAAAGAGTCACAATAGGTAAAAGTGGCTTCGATTCGGCTTTGCAGCTAGCCAAAGAAGGAGTCGAGGGACAAATTTTTTCCACTTCAGCAGTTTTCGAGCCCACTATGAATTCCCCTGAGATTGAAGCTCTTCCAAACAATTATGCTGATGTGTTCAAGGAGCCCTCGGGACTACCACCGCAAAGGAGACGTGACCATAAAATTTCATTGAAGGATGTGATTGAGAAGCTTACAGGGGAAATGCTTAATGCTGGGATTATACAGCTTCGTACCAGCCCTTATTCGTCTCCCGTGGTCTTTGTCAGGAAGAAGGATAACTCATTGAGGCTTTGCGTAGACTATAGGAGACTCAATGACCAGACTATCAAAGATAAGTTCCCCATTCCCTTGGTAGAAGAGCTGCTCGACGAGTGGCACGGTGCCACCATATTTTCTAAAACAGACTTGCAATCTGGTTACCATAGAATTAGGATGTGAACATCTGATATATATAAAACTGCATTTAGAATACATGAAGGACATGATGAATTCCTGGTGATGCCTTTTGGCTTAACCAATGCATCCTCCACGTTTCAGAGCCTGACGAATGAAATTTTTAGGCCTTTCTTGAGGAAGTTTGTTCTGGTATTCTTTGAAGATATTTTGGTCTATAGGTCTGATTTGCAGCATCACGTAACACATTTAAAGCAAGTTTTCTAGTTGCTTAGGCACCATAAGTTGTATGCCAAGAGGAGTAAATGTTCGTTTGGAGGAACTAAGGTGGAATATCTTGGGCACTTTGTATCGGGAACAGGAGTATCCACCGATTACAAGAAGGTGCACGCAATAGCTGATTGGCCTGCACCTCATTACATCAAACACATGGGGAGCTTTCTTAGTTTAACTGGTTACTATCGGAGGTTTGTTAAGAACTACAACACCATCTGCTGAGAAAAGATACTTTTTAGTGGTCCGACAGCTCAACCGGCCTTCGAAGAGTTGAAACAAGCAATGTTAACTGCTCCAGTTCTTGCCCTACCAGATTTCCCCCAAAGAATTTGTTGTGGATGCAGATGCTTATGGGCTTGGGATAGGAGTTGTTCTGATGCAGCAAGGGCCCTCGATAGCCTTTATCAGTAAGGTTTTAGCGCCGAAGCATCAGAGTTTGTCGGTACACGAGAAAGAGTAGCTAGAAATTCTGTTCTCTGAAAAGAAGTGGTACCATTACTTGACAGGGAGGCGCTTTATCATCAAAACCAATAATCACAACCTAAAATATTTACTTGAGTAGAGGCTAAACATGCCACTACAACGCACCTGGTTGTTGGAGTTAGTTCATGAATAAGCAACCTCTAATTTCTTGATATTTGGGTAGGTTTGATTTGCTAATTTTGGTGTCAAATGCATATGGATGAAAGATTGTTCAATTGGATTGTCAAGGTTCGAGCTGTATGTGAATTGGAGGTCGAACGATAAAGATATGACTCGAAGAAGTTTGAGATACGGTGCAATTTTACAAAGAGTAGAGAGCCGTGACCGTCAACATAGGGGGTTGTGACCATCATGAAGTGCTGAAAGAATAGGGAAGTCGTGGTCGCGGCCATGAGGCTTGGAGGTCATGACCGTCGCTGATCAATTCACATGGCCAACTTCAGTTTATCTTGATCTTTTGCGCGGTTCTCGAGCATGCTTAGAGAGAGAAAGTAAGAGGAAATTATTTTTATTTTCTTGGTGATAATACTCTTGGAATTTAGAAGATATCATCTTAGAAGTTTAAATTAGAAGTTTAATTTAGGAAATAATATATGTTGATTTTGGGAGAGATATCGGGACTTTGTATAGGGTAGTCACGTCTGTTTAAGAAGGGAAAACATTCAGAACAGAGAGGAGGCACAAACCACAGGAGAGAATGGAGAGTTGGGAGCAAGAAGAAGTGGAGATCGAGAGCGTGACGACGGTAGTTCGAGTTGGAAGACCGGTTACATCTTTCTTTCTCGTTTCTCTTCTAATTCTTGTTATCATATTCATGTTTTCTTCCAGGGATCCTATGTTTACTTTTATGATCATGAACTAAATTCTTTTTTCTAGTACTTCAATGGAACCTATTATTTCTATATAGAATTGTGAATTCTCTTTTCTATTTCTACTGGGTTCTATTGAATTGCTTATCCTTATCTCGATCTTAATGCTTTCGATTGATTGGTCACCTGTTGAATTGATCAAGAGATCTAGATAAACTCGGATGATGATTCTAGATTAAGCCATGGATAAGATGACCTAAGTTTAGTTTGAGTTGGGAAACTAACTAATTCGTGTGAGGGATAGGAATATACCCAAACGCCTTAGGTAGTAAAATTATGTATATCTCGAGGATCTTCCTCTGCTACTTTAGAGTTGTGTTAGGGTACTTGCTGCAATTTTGTAGTTCTTTCCTTTCGTTGGGGGTAAAGGGGGAAATTTACTATCGACAGCATCATTAGTATAAATGGGAAACGTTTGTACTGATGAAGGCATATCGGAAAATTATAATGAAAATACAGATTCATGTCTCTCTCTCTCTCTCTCTGTTATTTTTCGTCTTCTTCCTCCTCTAAGCTTCATCTCACCTCTACCTACCTTCTCTGTTCCCTTGTCCAATCGGTTGGTCATATCAGAGAAAGACATTAATTTCATAAGCGAATGAACAGACAATCAAATATTGTTGACAGGAAGAAGAATGTTTGCGTACACCTAAACACAAAGCAAATTGCAAAGGAGAAAGTATCTCAACAGATCTGTCTAGCCTCTCTTTTCTTGCATTTTCTTCATTTAATTTCTTTTGTCTATCTTACAGCTTGTCATTAACAAACGGAAGGCCGGGGAGTAAATGCAAATGATGGGATTGAATAAGAAGGCATGCCCGGTGAAATAAGACACTGGTGCTGCGTCATTTAATTTGAGGACTTTTTATCCCTCCTCTTTCTCTTGTTTTTCTCTCGAGTTATGGCAAACAGTTTCTTTTTTGCTCCTCCAAAGTTGTTATTATTAGAGGTGAGCTAAGAAAAAGTTATTGGTTTTCTATATGGAAAACAATAATCTATATCGACTAACTAGGTTTAATACTCCCCGAACCCAATGGACCAGGTTTAATGTTTACTTACTTTAAGCGATTCGACGCTTGTTCCTCTTAAATAAGATCTCAGGTTCGAGTCCTGTGAATGAAAAAAATTCACGCTAAGAGGGCTTTTATCCCTTAAATGAGTCGACCCAGCTCGAACTGAAATAGTCGGGACCAATAGGCTTACGGATATCGGGGTACACATTGGAAAAAAAGAAAAAAAGAAAAGCAGACTCTGCTTGTGCAAAACGAAAAGAAGAAACTATCTCAACAGATCTATCTGGCCTCTCCTTTCTTCCATTTTCTTCATTTAATTTCTTTTTCTATCTTACAGCTTGTCATTACCAAACAGAAGGCTGGGGAGTAAATGCAAATGATGGGATTGAATAAGAAAGCATGCCCTTTGAAACAAGACAGTCGTGCAGTGAATTTGAAGACTTTTTATCTCATCTCACTTGTTTTGTTTTGTTTTGTTTTTACATTCCTTTTGAACAAATATCAGTGAGTTAAGGCAAACGGTTTCTCTCGTTTACATGTACTTTTGAAAACTACTTTTGTTAATTCTTTATTTAAATATATTAATTCTAATTTTAATAATTTGAAATTACTATTTTTTCAAACGCTTAAATTCATTCTAAAATTAATATATATTTTTCATCAATTATATTTAAGTGCTTTTATATTAGCAACAACACTTCAAAACTAAGCCTAATACTCTTTCTCTTGCTCTCAGTCACCCTTTCTTCATGTCGTGCAAGAGCAAATTGAAAAACTTTTATAGGTAATATGACTTATACTCTGTTGTGATGTTCCTTTATGCTGATTTCTTGTAAGAGTGGAAAATTTTCATATTTTCACACGACGATCACCGTAAATATCCGTGGAACTTCTTATCTTTGGACGACTCATAACTTTTAACCTATTATTTTCATTTTAAAATATTAATTAAAAATATAAAATTTAAATGCCCGCACGTTGCGCGAGTCACATAACTAGTTATTATTAAAGGTAAACTAATGGAAATTATTAGATTTCTTTATAGAAAAACAATAGTTTTGATCCACTAATTTTAATTGCTTTTCAGTTTTAGTTCTTTTTAGAAAAAATTTTGATGACACCCTCTGTATAGTTTGTAAAATAGCCAGTAATATCATTCTTTTTAAAAATTAGTTACACACCACCCCTCCTTTCGTGGCTTGGCACCAAGAGAATATTTACCATGTCACAGGAAACCACATCATAAAACTATCCATGCCACAGGAAACCACGTCATAAAACTATATGAACGGATTTGTTATATGATTTCTTTACCATAACCAAATCAGACTCGATGATATGTCAAATTATGGTCCTTTACTTTGGTATTTGCTTAGTTTTGTTTTAATTCTCTTCTTTTTCTAATTATGCCCTTGCATTACACCTTTTGATCGCTTTGATTTCATTATTTTCCATAAACAATGATGATACGACAGATATGATATATTTTGAAATAAAAATTACTTTTAGAAAAAAAAACAAAATAAAACCAAAAAAAGTGGACGAATATTGGAGACTAGAGAGAGGGGTGACGAGACTAATCTCGAACACTATGACAGAGACAAGTTCGTCATGGGCTAGAATCGAGCTTCTATCATCCTACGATTCCCCAAATCTATATACCATTCCTCCTCACTCAGTTAACTCTCTTTTCGCTTTGTGTGTGTGTGTGTTGGGGGGGGGGGGGGGGGGGGGGGGGGGGGGGGGGGGGGGGGTTGGCTGTGAGAATAACCAGACTTAGGTCAGTTTCTGACAACCTCCCCTAAAACTGTGGTGGTTAGTGTTGAGCACAATTTACATGATTATGCACGATTTGTACTTCAATTTCACAAATTGACCTAGATTTGACCCACCTATATACATACATACTGTTGGCCCCGTACATATATATACACTGAATGCTCACATTCATAAATTGAACACATCTACATCAAATTGGACTCTAATTCCTAGGGCCAAGTTACTAATTAGGCTTAATTTCACACTAATTCCACCTAATTGACACAATTGGGCTCAAATTGAGCTAAATTGACCCTAATTACACACGAAGGCCCACTCGACCATCCCACACCCGGGACCCACAGAGCATGCATCCAGCAATTCATGAACCAATTGAAGGAAATTAAACCTAATCTAACCTAATTATACACAATTGGAGGCTAATTATCGATAGTCACGCACAATTTAACCGAGTTAAGCCCAAATTCCACAAATTGACCCATTTAAGCCCTACTTAATCAGCACGATCAGGATACTACAAAGTATTAAAAGGTCCAATTTCATGCTCAAATCAACGAAATTAACCGAATTGGCACTAATCCTAACATGGCCGCTTATCCTATTACTCGGTTTCGTGCGATTTAAGCAATAACCAACCTAATTAAGCTCTAATTCCTTTCGGCCATGTCCTCATCAGAACATATCCGAGAGCAAACACAAATAATTAAGCCGGGTTTAAACCCAATTAGCAGACACTACCCAACTAGTCCTAATCGGGGCACTAATTACGCATAATTTACAAACTATTAGTTTAACCCATACAAAAATGCAAGAAATATATACATATTGACCAAAATATGAGCTAGAGAGCTCAATTTCGGCTCTGACCAGTGGCACATGATGCCTTTCCTACCTTAGCTCGGACACGTTTCGGATCACCGAGAACGGAATAATCGGAATTGAGGCTAAACTCTTCAAGAATCCTGCTATTTATATGAACTATAGGCGGATTAATAGAATTTTCAGTGATTTTGGCAGAATTTCAGTACATGAAGTTGACAAAAAAATCCTTAATGCAGAAATTTGAGAGCCTTGGAGGGCAAGTATGGTTGGTGATCACATCCTTGTCCTAAAATTTCACCTCAGCGGGAACTTAATTCAACCACTTTGAACTGAACTGATTTTGTTTGAAATAATAACCTATCAACTCTCAAATTTGTCAAAAAAAAACTTTATTTTCACCCTTTTTTGGATTTGAAAGCACATTTGATTGCGAAGATTATACCCAGGAGTGGGAAGTATTCCCATCGGCAGTGATTGACTATCCACCTTCAAAAAAATGTATTGTCGTCCTTGGACTCATCCTGCCATGCGTCCTAGTATTTGGGGACCCTCCACTGCTCTGACATCCTTAGGATCCCCTACCTACCGAGAGGCTGGTAACTCGAGGGATACTATTATTTCGGGTGGAACGTGGATCAGACATCTGAACATTTTAAATTTATTAATTGCATTCTCATATGTGAAAAATAACAATATGGAATTTTGGAACACATACGACAATCATTCACATATTTCAATTTTTTATTATGAAGAAATTGATTATTTACGTACTTAGTCGAAATCCCCCTAACGAAGTACACCGTCATCTTGATGGGACTAGCTCAACACCGGAGGTCAGGAGGAGTCAATACCGAGCCCGTCCGAACTCGCGATACGCCAACTAGGCGTTTAACCGTTTATTCGTATTTTTAGTTATTTTCTATTTTCGTAATAATATCCTATCATTTAGAATTGACAGTTGATCTCGCGGGTAGGATTTGATCTCGTAAGGATTTGGGTGCTTTGTTATCTTCTGTTACCTTGCTAAAATACACTGGGGATTAGCACATCGTTGAAAGGGGAGCAATAAACTAGTATTTCTTTCTTGTTCTTGATTGACAAGAGCGTTCGATACCGTGAAATCGCATCACATCTTCAACACCATCTGCAGGGTCAGATCCCTGAGCCTAAAATCCATAATCATGCTGATGCAGCCTAATATCCTCCATTCAATACCACTGTTTCTATCAACCATGGGATCCACAAGATCGTCATAAGTTATTAGGCCAACTAGTGAATGCTCTGCATTTTGATAAGTGCTAAAAACTCTTCAACTTCAACTTTGCCATTTGGTTTCGTTTTTATAACGGCCCACCATTGTGATCAATTTATACCTTGAGTCGTGTATGGCACATAATAAATCTATATCGCTAGTCTTGTGATTATGAAAGGATCAAAATCATTAATCCTACCTAGTGCGCTTAAGTTCAATAATTCCATTCTCAGCATCAATGCGCATTCCACTATTTATTGTGTAATTAAACTATTCACATCGGAAAATGACAAATATCTTCATAGGTAGTCCGGGGCACTTCATTCAGTATGTCGAAATAATCACATCTATCATTGGCACCATTGTCCCTCATAACCCAAATGCTACTATTCATCGCCGTCCTATTCCGGCCATATACCTTTGTGTGAAAAACTTATAATCATTGACGAAGTACATACAATATTTCTTGACGCGTCTGCTAAGACCCCAAGCAAGATCCCGAAGCACTGGGTCGGTTATCCCATTATTTGGATTTAATATCTATATATAAACAATCCGTAGATTAGAGGTGGGTATAATAATTGGAAGATTCAGCCACACCGAATATTTGACTTATGCAGTAGGTATACTTACATATTCTTGGAACCAACCGACAAAATCATCCTTCACCCTTTAATGAGTATCGATTGGAGCAATGTTTTCACTATCAATGAAGTAACTTCATTTTCATGTAAGAATAAGTTAGTAGAACCTACATAAATTTGAGCTAACTTAATATTTAGTCGTAATCAATAATTTGTCTTGGGGAATTACTCAATGAACAGTTTGACTTCAGGGCAAATAAGCAAAATGGTCAACCACGTTACTTTCCACTTCTTATCATTCAAATATCTTTTTTCTGGAGCGCCCATAAATCTCCCGATTGATTGAAAACATAATATATTGGCAGCATGCTACTATTGGATGCTCCACCATCATCGTTACGAGGAACTTGTGTCCTTGTTGTATAGACATCATCTTTGAAATAATATGAGCAGAAATTTAATGTCTCATGGCATAAGTATGCCATACATATTGACCCTTCGACCCGAGCTTGTTGCTTAATGGTTTGCTCGAGTTTCCTAAGCTACCTCTCGAAAGGATACATCCACCTACACTGTACGGGGCCCATCACGTGCCTTTGCTACCAAATGCACCTGTAAGATGTCCAAGTCCTTGTGCGTTAAAGTCACATAACACAAATCTTTGAAGAACTTGCTTAGCTCTGCAACAGATATCATATCTGCTTCGACAAGTCTTTGAATGCGATACGCAACAGCTGTTCCATGAAAACGTGACAATTATGAGTCTTCCACCCTTAAAAAATACACTAATCAAGGTCCAGTGATCTTGATAGGTTCGACGAATATCCATCAAGCATCTCGAGGTTGCTCACCCATTCACAAATATTTCGTCTTTAGTTGAATGAGAGCACATACTCCGCTTTTGGCTTTTGTACTATTCCCCCACTTGTGTGCACTAGTTCTAGCTCTGGACGTCTACATATTATCTCCATTGTTCATTCGAGCATTCACGTTGTCTTTCGTTTTACCCTTTGTGACCATAATGGTATTGAAGATATTATCGAAATGTTCTTCTCAATATGCATGACATCGAGGTTATGCTGAAGTAGATGATTATGTTGAAGTAGATGATTTTTCCAGTGCGGCAACTCGGAAAAAATGCTCTACTTCATTAAGTTGTGATTTATCCCATAACCATCACACTTTACAGCTTGTCTTTCCCCGGTGACCTTCTTCACACTATTTGAAACCCAATTGTAGATCTACCTAACTCTCATTGGAGGGGGTGATTTACAGTCTCTATCTTCCCATCATTAAAGTTACGAACGTCAAACCTGTATGGATGATCATAGTCCAAAACATTATGTGGCAATCAAACCAGCTGTTCCTATGACAATGTCGGAGAGTTTTGGCCTTGTTGTAACTCATGCAATAAGGACAAGTCAACTTCCCCCTGGTTTGCCAACCGAACAACGTGCCTTAGGCCGAAAAATCGTTCGCAGTCCACATCAAAGCTGTTCTCATGGCAAAGTTTGTCTTTGTTGAAGTATCATAAGTTAGAACCCCATTTCCCTATAGCTTCTTCAACTCATCAATAAGTGACTGCAAGTACACATCGATCATTTACTTTGGATTTTTTTTACCAGGATTGATACGAGTCTATCAGCATCCCATTTTGGCTCACCAATTCAAGTAATGCACATCAGCAATGATTCAGGCCCTGACTTGAGCATCGATGCAGAAAAGGGTTCAATAGAGCAGAAAGTTGCTCTTCATCCTTAAGTCAACATGAACAGGCATATAATTCATGCACATGACAATAGAACATACATAATCATCCAACAACATACAGAGCAAACATGGAGCTTAGATAGCTGCCAAACCGGTGTTTTCAAAATAAATCGCCGATAGTGCTATTTTCCGTTGGTTCGCTCGACCATTAGAAGATAGTCAATATTGGACTCCAAAAATCTCTAGCGGTACCAAACAGATGAAAAATGTCTTCAAACACATTTCGTAGATTATCTGCTTTATACATAGCAATTTTCTATATACAGACAACTTTTCAGTGGGAGTCCATAAACACCGGTTCACCAAAGGAAAGTTAGTACCCGATGTTAGATGCAGTCATATCCAACAATTATATACAGCATGATCATTGCTTCAGATTGCTCCTTTGAAGTCACACTGACTCCTCTAATGGCTCGAAAGGCAGGACAAGCATACCTTTCAATAGAAAATCATATCTGGAGACTGGTCCGACAGAACATCGGCAATCCAAGTTAGCCATGCATTTCCCCGAAAACTACAGTGGATATACGTAATTAAGAAAATCAGGCTGCAATATCTATTTTAGTTTTCCGAATGATATCCGAATAGTAGAAAAGACCGTTTTTAATGGAAATTCATAACTGGAGGTCCTTTTGGCAGAAACTTGACGTTAGATGGTTGGCTAATACAGTTCTACTCATCTCAAGGCTCAGTGTGAAAACCTCAGACGGAATTGCACAATCCATGTAGGCCCTCAGAACAATGCTTTTAGGGTCTCATATGCACTTTTTCAATCCTTTGGGGTTTGTTCTCAACGAACAGAGATTGCAGCGATCTCTAGATCATCCAAGCAACTCAGAAAGCATTCTGAGAAATCTGGCTTCGGACTCCTAGGACGTCTCCGGCTTCACATTTGCAATACCAGCTTAAGGGTCAATTATTCGATCTGATTGACAATGCATGTTAAAATGACTAATATGGAATGCAGATATGAGATGCGCATTCAGAAATGGCTAACTTTGCTCTGATCGCCTGAAATGAGCGAAATCAGCTTTCGATAAAAACCACACGAACATTCATTTGAGCAAAATGGATGATCTTGGGCTGATTTGAACTGTTTTATTGCGTACATCGCCGATTCGACGTTTGTTTGAGCCACGAATCTCGAATGCGCAATCAATCGAGACCTAAACTTCGTCCCGAATTTCCCCCAAAGCCCGTGGGACCCACGGGCTACCCTAGGGTAGCCGTAATTCTCCATGACCGGCCTCTCCATTGCCTCTTGTCTTCTCTTGATCAACTTGCCCAAACAAATATCTAAGTCTTTCAATTTTACACTCCAACTTCAGTTCACCATCAATGCATTTTGCTCTTCTTCATTAATGCATTTTGAAGAAGTCTTCATCCCTATCTTGATTAAAAATTTGGATCTCCCTAATCCTTGCTCTTAATTGCACTTCTTCTCACTTAATTGCACTTAAGCTTTGCCTATATATTATCCAAATGTCATTAACTTAATCACACACCTTCAAGCACTCTCTCTCAAGCTTTTTCACTCTTCAAATGCTCTCAAAAACTTGAAGAAAACTGCAGCAAGCTTCAGCAAGGAGAAAACCAAGCAAAACCTCAAGAACTTAAGTCGGGATCATGGTATTCACAATCCCGGCTTAAATCCAAACTTCACCGAACTTTATATCCCACATGTTTTCGACCCCCTCTATCCATTTCCGAGCCTAGATTTTAAGTTTGAAACCTCCAACCCATCGGAACAGCCCACCACAGAACCAAATAGATTTTTGCTCTTATCGGGTAAAAAATGGCAACTCGAGTTTCAAGCATTTCTGGACCGGTTTGAACTGCCAAAACACATCAAACACCTCCTCATAGACCCTAGGGTGTCAAGGAGTTGAGAAATCCAGAAAAAGAAACCCGTTGGTTTTAAGCCAGCAAGAAGAAACAGTCCAACTGCCCAGTCGAGTTGGATTTTCTAACTGTCTTTGCGGTTTTCCTTGCAGATCGAGTCGATCCGAGACTATTTTAGCCAAACGACCACTACAGTCACCTCTGGGGGTCAGTTAGGAGTCGGGGGCCACTGACCTTGCATCAAAATTTCATCTAGAGCAACTGTGGTGACGTCCGACCCGAAAACTGCCCAATCAAGTCTGTTTCCTGGACGTGCTCTGTTTTCCGTGATCTTTGTAGGGCTATACGGGTCAACCCGATAACTCTGGAACCAAAGACCACTAAAGACACCTCCGGGGTTCTCTTAGGAGTCGGGAGCCACCGACCTTGCATCAGAATACCATTGGGAGCCTCCAGAAGAGCCGTTTCATTTCGAACTGCCAATCGGGTCTGTTTCTGTTTTGCTAACCCGATTTTGCTCGTGTTTTATGGAAAAATGTTCGCGAGCTCTCCTCTCGAAACCACCGCAGGGATGTTAAGCATTCTCTTGGCTTTCCGAAATAGTTGAGCACTCTTCAAGAAGCCGTCCGAGCTGTCCTAACTGACTCGTTTTCTCTCAGGTGCCCAGTCGGGTTGGCCAGCGCCCAGTCGGGTCTGTCTAGCTCCAGTTGAGTCTGTTCAATAAAACCGGCCCAAATCCGACCTTAACCCGACTTCTATTCACCAGACCCGACTTCTTATGGTCTCATCCCTCATCCCGAGACTAGGTATAACCATTCTCGACTTAGAGGAGTTATGATTTTTACGTTTTTCTTGTGTTTTTTGGGGCGATAAGGCGGTCCTAGGCCGGTTTACATGCCAAGTTGTCATTTTTATGCGTTTTTATGTTGTATCATGCATATTTATCATCGCATTACGTGCTAGAGTGTCGGGAAATGTTTAAATCGAAGTTGGGGAAATCATCATGACTCGGAAAAGCCGAGATACCTTTCGGGTTAACCTCTTGAAGAGGTAACCGAGGGCGTTCTTGACCTTTTCGGGTCAAGAATGATTTCCTTGCCCCAATTCAAGTCTTTTCCCAAATTTTTATGTTTTTCCTGCATCAATGAAACCGGTATCGTATTATCGATTCCCTAAATAACATATTTGTGCATGTTTGCATGTTTAAATGTGTTATCCAAGTTATGGGGATATCGGTTTTGTTAAATACGTGTTATTTATCGTGTTTAACGTTTGAGCAAGCGAGAAATAGTCGAAATCGGGTTAAAGAGACAGCTTGAAACCCGAAATAGGTCGAGGAAACCGACGGTTATTTCCAAGGGGAAAGAGCCGAGAGTTCTTTGACCTTATTTGGGTCAAGAACGATCTCTTTACCTCGATGAAGTCCATTTCTCGGATTTTGTGCAAAATTGCAATTTCAATATCATCGCAAATCCCGAGTTAAAATTCTTTTAGAATGTTGTTTTCCAAACCAAATGCATAGATTCATGTATCGACGACTCTTTCGGGGCCATTTGGGTTCCAAGGATATTTTGGTCATTTTGACCAAATTATCCTCGACCTTCCTAGACCTGTCTTAGTCGCCGAATCATGAATCATTGTCATTAAATTAAGCTTTTCGGGTACTCAAACTTCATTCACTGGATCAATTCATGATTTGTCTGATTGTCTGTAATCTGCACATTTACTGCATTCGGCATTTAATTTAAGTTGTAAATCCACAAATGGGTTAATCGGGATGCTCACATTATTAAACTCACTTCACACTGATAAATCTTGCATGAATTGGCAATTAACTGATAACACGCGTCGATGAGTTGTCAAATGACAATAATGCCCTTTTCAAAACTTGTCTATTTCAAAACTCGAAACGCGTAGTCCGATGTAGTATGGACGTCTAGAAAGGACTTATGTGTCTCAACTTGAGTTTTTACACTATTTCAGGTAACTCAGGTCGGGATATATAACATTTTTTTAGATCACTTCCGGTCAGACCGACCAGTTCTTTGGCTTTTTCGGGGTTTTTGCATAAACCTGGACGATCCAGGGATTTGGTCGACACCGACTACAGGCCGAGGTGGCCCGCTCTGCGTTGTTTGCCTTTTTTGAAAGCAATTTTCAAATAAAGGGTAAATCGTCTTTTCACAATTTAGCGACACCTCTAGGGTTAGCTTAATGGAAACACTATGGTATCAAGATAAGAACGGGATACCTGTTTAGGTGTAGGTTCATCTGTAAAGCCTTTTCCTATCCAACTAATGAGTTTCTATCATCTTATCGTAAACTCGGGTAACTAGAACAGTTATTTCTGACACAAAACATGCAAAATACTGATTAACCTTTCACTCGACCTAACCAAATATTAAAAAATGGTTAGGGGAACTCTAAGTTCCAAATCTAAAGTCAAAATATGAGTTTGGCAAATTCAGTGGAATTTCAGTGTCATGATACATAACAACTTTTAAAAGCAATCCGCACACACAAAGGACATAACCACAGGCATCATGTTTGTCAGGTCCTTGAAACAAAGTCGAATGCAAAATGCTTTATACACGTTTGCTTGTTTAGCATATGATATTTGTTTACAAAATACCCTTGCGTTAATAATTTGCTAATCCGCGTATACTTGTTAATACACACACATTGTCTACAATTCTGCATGCTGTTACTTTTTTGCTCTTTTTTGTCCATGCGAGTCGAGCCCGATCCATAGGACACATTGCACTTAGGGTTCAACGCCCCATCCACTGATAGCGCATTTGAATTTGAATTTTTGGTTTTTCCCAAAACTCACGGGGAGTTGGAGCGGAATAATAACCAAACGCGAACTGACTGGAATTCAACCATTTGTAATTTGTATTTATTATTTTTTTGAGAGTATTGTAAGGACTTTATTCTGTACATTCATTTTCTGTAAGAATCCTTATCAGTGAGGAAACAGTCCAAGAGTTGATTTAACCGAATCGGTCTAATGCTTGCCCAGACAAGAGTAATCCCAAGATCTCGTGGTTTCGGTTCATGCAGGAATTTAAACATTATAGTTTGATGAACTGTAACGCAAGATAGTGAACTGATTCCCTGACATATGGGTTTACTTCTTTCTCGGCTACTCAACCGACATCGTTTAGTTTACCAAATTTTCGGTGTCAAAACATGTAAGCCGAACGCAGCCTAATTCACACGGTAAATAAAAGCCTTCAAGCCTAGCAAGCTAGAGTACCGAAAGGGCGTGCGAGATATAGGCCCGCACATAACGTGAACCCCCGAACTCGAACTCTCCAGTTCCGCACAAACCAATACCTTAGCAAAGCTAGGTGTTTCATTACCCTAAACCTGGGCAACTCACCGGCTCTCGACTTTTGGGTTGTAAACAAGTAGTGACGACTCATTCTCACGCGTGTCCGCCACGCAACCCCGTGAAGGTGAATACTCCCAAGCCGCGCAATTCGGTCGCGTGCATGTGGGCCTGAACGTGAGCACATTCGGGTTCGTATAGCTTAGTGACTCTATCGGGGATTCCTTAAAGGGTTCAGGCTCATTCCCGCTTGCTTTGCTTGCTTGTTTATTTACCGCTTTTCGCAATTTTCATCTTATTTACTTTACGCGCTTTTATTTAAATCACTCGCATTACATATCACCATAGCTCTAGGTACCAATGGGTCGCATCCCACGACTGGTAATAGGAACCTAGGTTATACAGGGGTTCGAAGTAGGGGTATGGCACTGTCGCTTAGGCTTTGAAAAGAATCATGTCTGATTTCGAGGAATTAATACCCTTGAGTCGGGGACCCCTATCCATAGTTAATGAATTTCCCAGTTGCACCGAAACAATGCATAAGCAGGGACCGTCATGCTGGACCAATGTAACTTCATGCTGTCAACCGGCCCAAAGTCGAGTCTTTGAGTCAGCCCTTAGTTTTCTTTTAGGCGGGCCATTATTGTTTTTCCAAAAAGAGCGATGTACACTATAATAGACACAGTTATAGTTTATTCTTTTTGCACCTGCATGCATATTTTCAAATAAACTAGGACATTGCATGGGTTTAATGTTTAAATTCCATTTTTCAAATAAATTATCTTTGTAAATCTGGGAACTTGATTCAAATCAATGTAACAACATTAGCTTTTGAAAACCCACGCATTGCATGCATTCTATCTATTTGTATGTTTGCATAGCAGCTACCACCCCTTACGACAGGCGAGTCGTGCCAACTTTTGCGGGTAAATCACTCGCGGTCTTCACCTCTCCATGGCGAGAAGTGCTGTGACCAGAGGCAGTTCATCCCGTCCACCCATCCCGCATGATAAGCGAGTCGTGCCAACCTTCGCAGGCATGTCACATGCGGCCTTCACCCTTCCTCCTTAGCAAGGCGAGCTGTGGACCGAGGGCCGACCCACCTTCCCAAGCAAGACTAAGCAACACTAACTTTTTCCTAACATAGAGCGTCACTACGAGATTAGACGCACATCTCTCCACGTGACCCCGCGCATCTACCAGCGATCAAGCGAGCCTCACACATGTCAAAGCATGTTCACACCAGCCCATGCATGCAAGCTCAGGGTATCAATGCACATCTCTCGGCGTGTTCGCATGACGCCTACGAGGCCAGTTCGCTTCCCTACACTCTTGCATTGAAATTGCGAACAGTTCTTGCACCTTCATTGTTTCTTTTTTCCCATTGCTGGAAATACCCAACAAGAAGGTACCTTGAATGCTGAACGACTACAATCAAGACAACAAGCACTTCTCATCTAACTTCCTAGAATTTTGACACCAAGGCCCACCCTCCCTCCACAAAGATTGCAAACAGCTACTCCAACATGTAGAGCATTACCCAAGCAAATCGGAGTCACCTCTTTGCAGCACCCTGCGCTATTCCCCAGTATTGACCTTTGCTTTTTCCATTTCTTGCACTTTCCTATCAAATTTGCATTTATTGCTTTCGGGCTTCAGCCCCGCATTTACTGCTTTCGGGCTTCGGCACCGCATTTACTGTTTTCGAGCTTCGGTCCCGCATCGGGTTTTGGCCCCGCATTTACTGTTTTTGGGCTACGACCCCACATTTACTACTTCAAGGCTCATCTTAAGTCCAAAATCGACTTGGATTCAAATTCATCCAAGCGATACTCTGAGGGATGAATCTAATCCTTCCACTGTAAAGGTCAAAAGCGACAGCTCCACAAACAGAGCGTGATCCAGCCCCTGATCATAGGAGATACCAGCACGATCTTGCCTCCAACCAAAGAATGGATCTCATCCATCTCCGCTGTGGTCGCCGACTACATACTGGGGTAACACGCGCACTCTTATTTAAACTCTATGTTGCTTTCATTCAAATGGATTTCCAAATAAGCTCCTGGCTTGAACAAACCCTTTAATGGGCACTAGGACAGTCCCGAAGACGCCCTTTGGTTCTATCGGACTTGTTCGACTCGGTTGTCCTCATGGGACCCCGCTCATCGAGTCCTCCCTAAGATAGCTGCGCATTCCTATCTACAACTAGGAAAATACGCCTATGCGGCCCCTAGTTACTATCTAATCACTCTAGGGTGGTAATGATCAGATTCCCAGAAACAAATGTCATCCATACGCGACATCCCATGGGTCGCGCGTTAGACAAAAAGGGATTTCCCATGGGTCCACTTCATATTTCTTACCTCATATTCCACTGCATAATCGCCTAATGAACCTTCTTCTTTGTCATCTTTCACAAGGACACTTCGGCCACAGGAGAAGAGCAATGTGCGAGTTCACGCTTCCCCGAGAACTTGTCTCGGACTCTTTCCTTATACTTCGACGATTAAGGTGTCCGACGATGAGGTACCCCCTACGAAGCCGAAGACGAGGACAATCAAGCGAATCACTCAGCATCGATGCAACCGTCTTCCTCAAATATCCAACGGTTTCAACAGCGTGTACCCTTGGAGAGGCATGCGTTGCAAGAACAACAACATATGATTGGGGACAACGATTGTACAAGGCACCTGCCATGAGCCACTTCAACAAATGATAATCGGGTCATCCCCGTCCAACATTCGCACCGGGGCTTTTCTATATTTTTTTAGACAATAGGGGAATGTACCTGTAAAAGCTTGCAAGGATAAATGATGCGAAGTTCGGCTTCCGAGTGCACGAGAGTCAAACTTCCAAAAAAGCTGGTCCTCACAAAAATAGGGCTAAGACAGTAATACGCAACAAGTCTCCACGAGGCGAAGCACATCAAAGCGACCTCGACAATTCAAAGTCGAAGAGTTTCAAACAAAGACACGGGGCACAAAACAAACCCCAACTGCAAAGAAAAACACAGAGCCAAAAGAAGTGGGAAAAATCCGCCAATGAAGAGGGAGAGAAAAAAAGCGGGAAAAACTATCCAACAAGCGAAGTAAGGCGATGCCAAGGTCTAAAAGTATCGGCGTGGTCAATCCAAAGAAATCAACAAACCTTAACAAAAAGGGGAAGCATCAAACATTACTCCTCGATGGAGACTAAACACAATGCACTCGATGGTCGAATTCTTCAAACCCTTCGCCTTTGCAAGCTCGAGAGATAAAAGAATTAAGCCCGCTAGGTTGAAAACCCTCTTACGGGGGCAATCGAGTTAAAAGTTTGAGCAAAAGAGAAGCACGACCAGAATACCCTTTGAGCGACTGTGGCAAAAGGAGAGCTCATCCCATTTAGGTTGAGAGGTGCGGCCCCGAGGTGGGTGATCGCTGCAAAAGGAGAGCAAAGCGAGAGATAGATAAAATTATCCCCCCCAGTCCCTCACACACTGCGCGGACCAAGGATCCCTAGGGAAAGCGGCCAGGTTATCATCTCCAACATGATTCCCCATCAGCTCTCCAACACAACTCAACCGTCCAAGGTGGATTCTTTTTCAGACACAGTTGGGCAATTTAGCACGCCGTCCAAGCAGTTCGGTACAGTCCATACAACAGCAGGACGGAAAGGAAGGGGTACATCTCGCTGCAGGCATGAACTCATGTATCATTTTTAGCTTGGGGCAGTATGCTCCCCAAGCTTTCCCTTTTCTCTCGGTCCATTCATAATTCCAAACAGGTCACAACCGCCCTTCAATCAGCTACCACAGAGCTAAAGTCCTAGACATTCCTTTCCGGGAGTCTAGTTATAATACTTTGGAAATGATCAGACCGGAATATGACCAAATCTATACAGAAATTCCCGTGCGAGTTACAAACGTAGTCGCCTTATGGTACCCTGACGAGAAAGGTCCAAAGCTGAAGAACGTGTTGAACAATTGATAGAGCTACTAGGGCATCGTCGGGGAAGTCTCAATATGCCCATATATGGCCAATAGGAATCCAAGAGGCTTCACCAGGAGGCCTTCAAAATCGAGATCATTTTTGTCGATCCAGAGCAAAAATTCTTCACGGGTCGCTTAGGTAACCCGAAACTAAAGATCAGCGTGTTGCAACGACCTCTTATGCTTACCTGTGCCTATCTTGCATTAGTATTTTTCACGTGATTTATAAGTGATGCTAGGATTACAGGTACCGCATTGCAGGAACTACGGCAGACTCTGATTATCGGTCCCACGAGATACGTAAGCGCTCCTCCCTAGAGTTCGAGTCTCGTAATACAAGACGCTGGCTCCCAGCAAACTTCCCGCGGGTCAAAACATGTCCGCCCAAGCAACAGAGTCCGTCTCCGGCAAAGCACAATCGTCCAGCAGCAAAGCCAGGCATCGGTGAAGGAGAATCCTTAGGGCAGCACTCGATCCGGTCATACAACTACACTGCAATCATGCAACAATCGGCAAAGCATTCTGTTACAGCATCATCTGCAGCATACGCAAGCCCTAATGCCAAGCGAAATGCAATGATTCCCTCCACACCTGATGCAATTTCCCAGCATTTACATTTTAATTTCTGCACTTTTTCCTAAAACAATGCACCTTTCTTTTAAGCAATGCATCTGCCGGGCAAGCGCCTGTGCTTCTAGCGATCTCTTCTCCCTCCTCCGAGCAAGCGCCCGTGCTTCTAGCGATCTCTTCTTCCCCTCGCCGGGCAAGCGCCCATGCTTCTAGCGATCTCTTCGTCCCCCCCTCCCCCCTCCGGGCAAGCGCCCGTGCTTCTAGCGATCTCTTCTTCCCCCCGCCGGGCAAGCGCCTATGCTTCTAGCGATCTCTTCTTCCCCCCGCCGGGCAAGCGCCTGTGCTTCTACCGATCTCTTCTCCCTCTATCGGGCAAGCGCCTGTGCTTCTAGCGATCTCTTCTCCCATAACCGGGCAAGGGCCCGTGCTTCTAACAATATATTTTCCTTCCGCTAAGAAAACATTCGTGTGTCTGCAAAATCCATTCTTGCATTTATAGCTTTCAAGTTTCGGCTTCGTACTTATAGCCTTCAGACTTCAGCTTTGCATTTACTTGCTTTTGGATTTCGGCCTCGTGTTTACCACTTTCGGATTTAGACATTTCACATTTACTGCAAGCATGTTCTTTCCTTTAAGCACGCTCATTTCCTTTATGCAAACACTCTTTTAGTTTTCTACAAAGATTATCCTTATCTCATTCTATCACTGTGATCTTTTTGTTAGGTCCAATAATTCCCCACACATCCAAAGCAAGAGGAAGAGAACGGCTATTAGGGGTGCCATATTGGTCATTGTGATCAAACTTGGGTGCTTCTGAAAGCCTTTGACTGCACTTTCTACTCGAGCACGCAGTCAAAGATGGGCAAGCTATCAGCACTCCATTTTGGCTCACAATTCAATCAATGCACATTGGCAATGATTCTGGCCCTGACTTGAGCATTGATGCAGAAAAGGGCTCAAGAGAGCAGAAAGTTGCTCTTCGTCCTCAGGTCAACAGAAATAGACATATGATTCATGCACATGATAAAAAAATATACAGAATCATCCAGCAACATACAGAGCAAACATGGGGCTTAGATAGTTGTCAAACCGGTGTTTTACAGAATACATCGCCGACAGTGCTATTTTTCGCTGGTTCACTCGACCATCAGAAGATAGTTAATATTGGACTCCAAAAACTCCTAGCGGTGCCAAACAGATGAAACATGTCTTCAACCACATTTTGCAAATCATTTGCTCTATACAGAGCAATTTTCTGTACATATGCAACTTTTCCGTGGGAGTCCAAAAATACCGGTTCACCAGAGAAAAGTTAGTGCCAAATGTCAGATGCAGTCACATCCAACAATTATACAGAGCATGAGCATTGCTTTAGATTGCTCCTCGGAAGTCACACCGTCTCCTTGAATGACTCCTGAGCGGCAGAACAATCATATCTTTCAACGGAAAATCATATCTGGAGACTGGTCTGACAGAACATCGACAATCCAAGTTAGCCATGCATTGCCTCGAAAACTACAACAAATATACGCAATTGGGCAAATCAAACTGCAATATCCCTTTCAGTTTCCCAAATGACCTCCAAATGGCAGAATAGACCGTTTTTAACGGAAATTCATAGCCGGAGGTCCTTTTGGTAGAAACTTGACGTCAGATGGTTGGCCAATACAGTGCTACTCATCCCAAGGCTTAGTGTAAAATCCTCAGACGGAATTACACAATCCATGTAGGTCCTCAGAACAATATTTTTGGGGTCTCAGATGCACTTTTTCAATCCTTCGGGGCCTACTCTCAACGAACAGAGATCGCAGCGATCTCCAGATCATCCAAGCAACTCAGAAAGCATTCTGAGAAATCCGGCTTCGGACTCCTTGAAGGCCCACCAATAGCCATCCCGACGGCTCGAAATCCGTAAACTAAAGCATTCGGTAAATTTTTAATTAACTTAAAATTCCACACATGGGACGATCGGGAAACTAAACTTGGCTAAAATAAATCACTCGACTCTTTTAAATGAATTGCACGAACCAGTCAATAATCTATAATCGCGTCGACAGTTCAAGAACTGTTGGTCACGTCCTTTTTAAATTCACAATTTCAAAAACACCGAGATACGTGTCATGTAATCTCGATTTTCCTCGCACACATATATTTTTCGGTTCAAAGGTGCGACTACCGGTTCTTGACCCGCCGACACTCTAGCGGTGTCTCGTGCTCCCATTTCCCTAAATTTGTGTTTAGAACGGGTTAAAATACGAAAAAATAGATTAACCTCAAACTCGACTTAATCAAATATGGGCAAATAGTCAAGCAAATGGTCAGGTTTTGGGTTTCAGGCATAAACACTCTTGTCATAACCTGTAAAAACTATATTGTCACAATACAGGAAAATCTAAAAACAACATACACATCCGAGACTTGACTACAAACATAATGTTTGTCGAGTCCATCAAAATAACGTCAAATGCTACACGTCCTCTCTATCACCCCACTTGTTTGTTTTAAGGTATGATTTGCATGCCAAGATAATCTTGTTAATAATCAGTTAATTTACGTAAATTTGGCAATGACAAAAATCCATTGTTTGTTTATTTGTGCTTACTTGTTACATTCTTGCACTTGTTTGTTATGCGGATCGAGCCCAATCCTTAGGATACGATTTACACGAGTCCAATGCCCCTAACCGTCGATCACGGGGTCCAATGCCCCCATACACCGAGTGCGCATCTTAATTTAATTTTCAGTCTTTTCCAAACCACATAGTGAGCACGAGTGGAATAATGATCGAACGCGAACCAATCGGGATTCAGTTATTGTAATTTGTATTTTTATTTATTTGATATAACAATGTAAGGGCTTATGTTGTACATTTATGTAAGAATCCCGGTCGGAGAGTGGACGATCGGAGTGTTTTCTCGAATTTACGATGTCAAAACGAGCGAGTCAAGTGCAACCATAAATCATAAGGTAAATAAATAAAATGGCAAGCCTAGCAAGCTAGAGTACCAAAAGGGCGTGTGGGATATAGGCCCACACATAATAGAACCCCCAAATTCGAAATTTTTAGTTCCATACAGACCATTGCCTTAGCATACTAGGTGTATCCCATATCCCTAGACCCGGGCAACTCACTCGGCCCTCGACCTTTGGGTCGTAAACAGGTAGTGGTGACTCCTTCTCACGTGTGTCCGTCGCACGTCCCCGGGAAGATGGACACTCCCAAGCCGCGTTGCATAGCGCGCACATGTGTACACCAACGAGGTTAAAATTCGGGTGCACACAGAGGTGTCTTCCTTCTATATATATGTTATTCATTTCATTGTAAGAGAATCTCAGAAATACCTATTGACAAATATTTTGGGTGAAATTACCTAGAGCGTTTTCTCTATTTTCTTATCTGAACAAGTTCCTTCAATGTGGCGAATTAAAGTGACTTTTCTTACTCGTTGCGAGTTATCTTATCGAGTAAATTTAGTTGGCTCTACCATCCACTCTTCTTTCTTATCCAGTTCTGGTTCTTGAGCCCATCATAAGACCTTAAGGTTTCCCTACAAGTCAAAAAGAGCAACCAAGAGCTTAGACGACGCCTGATCTCGGGTTAGCAAAAGTCGGCTCCTGCAACATTATTCAATGCCAACTCACCGGACCATCATAAGGTATTCAACATGGGATTCTAAAAGTCCCTCAAATTACAAAACTGATAGATAGCACCCCAGAGCACACTTTGCAAATTATCTCCTCGAGTCGGGACACCGATGAACATTCACAGACGGCCCTTCCAACGGGGCCCCCGAGACACCAGCTTGTCAAGCGAGCTGAAAATGCCTAAGGACATGATTAGCTAGCCCCAGGGGTTCTTAATACTATGGGACATGCTTCAGACTGATCTCCGAAGATCATCTTCGCCTCTTGAGTGAGTCCCGAGCAGGAAAAGGGCCATTTCATTGAGATTCTCAATCGGGGGATCTGTCAGACTAAATGTTATTACCCTCGATTAGGCCCAGCTAGTCCCAAAGACTCCAAGGACTAGGGAGGACATGTCATATCACACTGCACCAGTCATTCAGGTCTCTTGAGTGGCTCCCGATTAGAAAAAGGGGTCGTTTCAACGGGATTCTCGCGCCAGGGGCCCGTCTTGCGAATTGTTAACACTTGGGGTTTGGCCTAGCCAATCCTAGGGACCCTAAGGACCAGGGAGATCACTTTAGTTCGGACTGCACAAATCATTTAGGTTTCTCAAGCAGCTCCATAAGGGTTTCAAACGTCGCTCGGCGAGCATTTGGGATCCAATTTTGATGAACAAAGAACACAACAATCTCCGGGCACATTGAGACACTTAAGAAACAATCAAAGAAATCCGATTTTAGATCCTTGGGACATCTTCGGTTCCCATTTACGGTGGAAGACGCGGAGTCAACTAAGCATACCAAAACGACCAATGCAAAACGTAGATATACGAAAGGTCATTAGAAACAGTTAACTTTGCTCAAATCACTCGAATCGAGCAAAACCGACTCCTGAGCCTCTTGGCCCACAAGTCATTGTACTAGACAACACATCCAATATTGCATTTGTTAGAATCCTCTCTTCGCCTACATCGACAATGCGCCGCCCATTCAAGTCACAAAACTCGAACACGCAACCGACCGAGACCCGAGCTTCCCTGAGTCACCCAAACCACTTGTGGGACCCACGGCTCTCCTTCTCATGGCCAGCCAAGCTAGGCCATCTCCTCCCCTTTATTTTATGCAATTTGTACAAGTTTCCCCCATATCTTATGATATAAGTACACATCTCATCTATCTCTTCTTCCACATCCCACAAAATGTGGATCTAGGTTCCCCATCTCCCATTAAACTAATGAGGCTAGCCACCCCTTAAGTACTCTTGATTTTTACTAATCTTTCTTGGTTTGGTTCATTAGCTTACCTATATATGCCTAACTGCAAGATTACTTAATCACTTCCTATCATCTACTCTCTCTCTAACTCTTTCACTCTCTAAAATCCTCTCAAACCCTCTCTAATTCTCCATTTTTTCCAGCCCCTCCATCAGCTAAGCCAAGGCCAAAACTGGCCAAATTTTATTGGGAAACCACTAGGTTTTCCGGCGACCAATCCCCAACTGAACCCGAGTTTCAAACAAATAATATATCCCACATGTTTTTAACCTTCTGAGTCCATTGCTAATGTTATTTTCTCCATTTGAAGCCTTCTTCCACCAGTATCAGCACTGGTCAGTAGTTGCTCCTTAAGTTTTCTCGGTTTTCTTAGTGAGTTCCCGACTTTCACGACTAAGACGAGTCGTGCCCACACCCCTTAAAGAGGCATTCATGACTCCCTCTATTCCTCGTGATAAGGAGGTTATGAGCCAAAATACTTTCTACTGTGCACAGCTACTCCCGGGACCTCATTTTTCTTTCGGGCTTCCTTATCCTCTTCTTTCGGTTTTCTTTTCCAATTTCAAGTCAGTGCAGTGCCTAGGGCCTCACGTGCCATCATCAACCCTCACCGTGGGTCCCTCAGCCACCGTGAACAGCCGTGCCCAGCCGGCGTACCCGCGCCTAGCCGCTCGATCCTACAACATCCTTTCTGAGGCTCAACCGAGCCTTCTCGAGTCACTCAGTTACCTGAGTGTCCAGCAGCCCCTTTCTACGCTTTACCGAGCTTCCTTCACACCTCGAGGCGTAGATATAACATTCTCACGACTTAAAGGAGTTATGACTTTTAATTTCCGAGTCTTGTGGGGTGATAAGGCGATCCCCGACCAACTTAATGCTTGTTTTCGTTTAGAAATGCTTTTAGTTCACTTGCATGATCGTTTAACAACATATTACGTGTTAGTATGACCGAAAGAGGTTAGAATCGAGGTAAAGAGACCGTCCCGGCTAGAGGAAGCCAAGGAGGCCTCTCGGCCACAACCCAAGGGAGGTGGCCTAGAGCCTCTTTGGCTCCTTCAAGCCCAAAGACAGCCTCTTCCTCTTCGAAGCTAACCATTTCTCGTATTTTTATGTTATCCCATTTCCCATGTCGGTGCCATTTTATCATTTCCGTTTATTATCATGTTATGCATGCTTGTATTGTTGCATGTACTTTCCCGTTATCATGGCGATACCAGTTTTGTATATGCTTGCTTGACATTGTGTTTTGATGTGTAATGCATGCGGAAAATGATTCGAATTGAAATGAGGAGACCATCCTTGATGCTAGATAGGTCATTGGGCCTCTCGGCCATAACCCCTCTTGAGGTGTGGTCGAGAGCCTCATGACCCATTTCGGGTCATGCGGTGGTCTCCCCACCTAGATTAGATTTATTTCCCATATTTTATACAATTTCGTTTCCTGTGCCAACATTAACTCAACGCTTAATCACCATTTAAACACGTTAAATACAAATCATGCATGGATTCAGGTCATGAGGACCATCGTGGGCTCACAAGGGTTCAAGAGGCTCTAGCCACACTTGGCCGAGCCTCCTTGCCCATGAGGACTCATTATGGTCTTCAAGTCACGAGTCAGTAAAACGATAGGGGATTAGAATCCTATTCGGGCGGTCCATTCATGATCGGTTCGATGTTTCGAAACCCACAAATCCAAAGCATTCGGCAAACTCGCTCAATTAATTTTGCTTCCACACACATAGCAATCGGGACGTTCAACTTGGCCGATAAATTCCACTCGCCTTTACTAATAAATCATACGAACCGGCCTATAATCTGTAACCGCGTCAACAAATCATGAACTAGTGGCCGTGCCCTTTTTAAAACTCATATTTTGATAAAATCACTGAGACAAGTAACATGCGTAGTATGGATATCTCGAGAGTACTCGCATATCTTGACTTGAATCTAGGCCTAATTTGAGGTGACTCGAGTCAGAATGTGTGAGTTTTCCTTAGATCACTTCCGGGCGGAGCGACCGATCTCTTGGCTTTTTCGGGGTCCACAAGACCCCAATGGGTCCAAAAGGCATCGGTCGACACCGGCTACCGATCTTCGACGGTCCGTGTCTTGTAGTCTCGACTTTTCATATACACACATACACCCATTTTTCCGGTTCAAGGGTACGACCATTAGTTCATGATCCGCCGACACCTTAGGTGTTAGGATGATCAAAACACATCGAGTAATGAAAGGGCCGGGCGCCTGTCCAGGTGTGATTGTCACTTGTCTTACCCCCCCTTTCTTATTTATATGTTTCTGTCATTATGATGTAGATTCGGGCGCTTAGGAGGTGGACTAGAGGCATGACTGGAGATGGCCCGTGAAAGGTTATCCGGCCCTTCATAGTGTATCAGTAAAGACCTTAAAACCATCGCTGTGTTTTGCGCCCCTGCTTTCCTAAGTTCGTGCTTAGAATGGGTTAAGACACAAAAATATATTAATTTGAAATTCAGCATAATCAAAATATGGGAAAATAGGTGGGGTAGAACATCAGGTTTTAGGATTATGACAAAACACATATATGTCATAATCTATTATTCTATCAGGTCACAAAACAGATAAACACAAAATAAACCAACACATTTGGGACTTGACAACAAACACCATGTCTGTCAAGTCCTTTCTTAAACAAAGTCAAATGCTACATGCCCTATCAGGGTGGCCCATGGCCAATCATCATGCATGCTCATTATGTTTGTCTATTTAGGATAGAGATATGTTTGTTAACCAACCTCAGTTCATAACCTGACAACTACGTAAATATGGCAACTAATTCACACCACTTGTCTATTTATATGTTTTTATCTATTTTTGTCTGTTTTGTGGCGGTTCGTGCCCGAACCCATAGGATATGAACAACACAAGGTCCAATGCCCCAATCATTGAGAACGGGGTCCAACGCTTCCACACACAACGAGTGCGCGCGACCCGAGTGCAGTGTGGGGTCTGGCCTCAAGTTATTGTTTCAATTTAAGTAGGGTCCAAGCAAAGGACTACTTGGATCAAGGTACGTGAAAAGAGGTTAAACAATCACCTGGAAACTCGATCGGTCCCATGGCTATCTGGAGGGTTATTCGGTCCTCCTGGGATCCGTCGGTTAGGTCGAACTCAACCTTCGGCTTTCATGGCCTGGGTCGCATTAATTCGATTTCGGTATTTCAAACCTACGGTGAGTAGAAGCGGAATATTAGCTCAATGCAAACCGACCGGGATCCATCAGACATAATTTGTATTTATTTGAGAGTACATTGCAAGGTATTTATTTGTACATTTATTACTGTAACGATCATGTCGGCGAGTGAGAGGTTTGAAAGTTGGAACCGATCGAGTCGATTTGCCGGTCTCCGAGACTAGCGGGACCACACGAGTCACGGGCCCGGTCCATGCCATGAACCGGCCATTATGGTTTGGTTAGTCGAGACGCGAGGATAGGGATCGATCTCCTGATCCGATGATCCACTCCCCTTTCGGTCTCTTAGTCCGAATTAATTGCTTCTACGAATTTACGGTGTCAAACCGAGCAATACGAGTGCAACCTAATCAAGCGGTAATAAAATAAAAACGGCAAACCCAAGACAAACCAAAGTACCGATAAGACGTGCGGGATATAGGCCCAGGCACGTATCGAAGCCCCCGAACTTAGAACTCATGGTTCCTCAAGAGTATGTGCCTTAACAAACTAGGTGTATCCATTATCCCTAGACCGGAACAACTCACCGGCCCTCGACCTTTGGGACGTAAACACGTAGTGGCAACTCTTTCTCACGCGTGTCCGTCACACGTCCCCTGGGAAGGTAAACACTCCCAAGCCATGCGATCAGTGCGCATGCATGCGGGCCTTGACGAGACAAAATTCGGGTCCGCACAGTTATAATAATCCAAGAGTTTGTAAAATCTACGAGCCTCCGGATGTGGTTCTTCTCCTTCAGACATAGAATATCCTTCATGCATATCATGTCCATAATTCTGACACACCGCATCATAGACCATGTCCTTGTACCTAAGCAACAGATGCTCAAGTTCCCCGTGTCATCTTCGAGAAACCCATTAGGATTGACCTCCCTATGATCTATCAATACCAATAATTAGCCCTGAAACTAGACTTGTACAAATGAATTCGATCTTTATCGAGCTGTAACAGACGGCTATTATGCTCACACTTCAAGCATGGACATATATTTGTCCTTTCTATTGTGAAACTCTCTAGTTCCTACACGTCTCATGAAGTTGTTTACCCCAGCGATGAACTCTTCCCTCAAACCTTCTCGACCTGGATAGTGCCTATTGTACATCCCTTCCCGATTCAAAGGGATATTCGTTTGGAAAACAAAAATTTACAACAATACATGAAAATATATTTAAGTTTATATACATTTCATTAACTTCGATTAATTAAAATAAAAAATATATTGGCTATTGTGCTCGAAGATGGAAGATGGTTAAGCTTTTGGGTTGCAGATGGGCTCAAGTCCGTGTAGGCACAAGTGGGTATTTTACATGGTATCAGAGCGGGTTATACTTCCGCGCGCTCATGTAAGCTCACACCACGCCAGATTCAATTTCGAGGTAGCCAAGAGTGCGCCTCATGTTAATCAGGCCCAAGAGTGGTCTAGTTCAGTTCCGAGGTAGCTAAAGGTGCACCTCTAGTTAGGCCCAAGTGTGGAGCTCGAGGTTAGTTTGGTATTTGTCCGCCCTTGCCCGAGCACGGAAGAGGATGCCCGACTCGGGTCAGTTGTTAAGGACGGGTGTTTAAGGCACGTGGCACATGTTGGACCACACGTTGCCACGTGAGGGCGGGTGTTGAGATATGTTATCCCACATCGAAAAATTGAGAAAGAAACCACAAGCTTATATGAGGCTTGGGCCCATATCCACTTAAAAGCTCAAGCTGATAAGTGGTGGTACCCAAGTCTCATATAAACCCATGGATATTCTTTTTCTTTTCCGATGTGGGATTTATCCCATTTTTACTCCTCAACACCCGCCCTCACGTGCAATGTGTGGTCTATTTCTGCCTACACGTTGTCACGTGCCTTAAACACCCGCCCTCAACAATTGACCTCGAGCCGGGCTCTTCTTCCGTGCTCGGGCAAGGGGGGACTAACATGAGGCGCACACTTTGGCTGCACTCGGACATATTGGGCCTGACGCGGTGTGGGTGAGCACACGCGCGTGGGCGGGCTACGCGTAACCTGGGCTCTGATACCATATTAAATTTCCATTTGGGCTTATACGGGCCTGGACCCATATCCACTTAAAAGCTCAAGCTGATAAGTGGTGGTACCCAAGTCTCATATAAACTCATGGATATTCTTTTTCTTTTCCAATGTGGGATTTATCCCATTTTTACTCCTCAACAAAAATGAAGAGGAAGTACACCTGTGGGGTTCAGGTGGAGCTCCCATAGGTCTCTGTTCAGTGATGCTCTGAGCGCGTGTGTGTTTTAGTAAGAGGGAGGGGCCAGGTATTGGATCAAGGCCGAGGGATGGGCTCCCTCGTATAGGCGATTCAATTTTTTTTTCCCTTATCTAGCGACTGATTACCGAGGGCGGGCTTCCCTTGGTACCGTACCAACGGCCCGCTCCGTCAGTATGGCCGCCAATGACTTTATTAGCTGCGTAAATTCTAGTATGGCCGTTCCGCCAATGACTTTATCAGCGGCCTTCCCTTTTCTTTGTAAATTCCGTCAGTACTGGCAGTCATTCTAGTAGTGAATTGTCAAGCTCAAGCCTTCTTTTTCTTTTTTCTTTTTTAAACAGCGTGTTGAGGAGTAAAATGGGATAAATCCCACATGGGAAAAGAAAAGGAAAATCCATGGGTTAATATATAGCTTGGGTACCACCACTTATCAGCTTGAGCTTTTAAGTGGATATGGGCCCGAGCCCGTATAAGCCCAATGGAAATTTAATATGGTATCAGAGCGGGTTATGCTTCCGCATGCCTACGCGCGTATGCGCATGGACTCACACCACGTCAAGCCCAGTATGTCCGAGTGCAGCCAAGAGTGCGCCTCGTGTTAGTGTCCCCCCTCGCCCGAGCACGGAAGATGAGCCCGACTCGAGGTCAATTGTTGAGGGCGGGTATTTAAGGGCACGTGACAACGTGTAGGCAGAAATAGACCACACATTGCACGTGAGGGCGGGTGTTGAGGAGTAAAATGGGATAAATCCCACATGGGAAAAGAAAAGGAAAATCCATGGGTTAATATATGGCTTGGGTACCACCACTTATCAGCTTGAGCTTTTAAGTGGATATGGGCCCGAGCCCGTATAAGCCCAATGGAAATTTAATACAGCGAGACAAACTCGAGCTCTGATATTTAGGCTCAACCAAACTCGAGCTCGAGCATGGGCTCAAGAGCAAAATAAACTAGCCCAGCTTGACCCTCTTAAATTCAGGCTCGGCTCTTCACACCCCTACCTAATAAGCTACTGAGATAGGAAATAAAATAGCCTAAAAATGTTTAAACAAATCCAAATTACATGACAAATATACTAAATTATAATCTAATTTATCAATTAATAATGTATTTCAAATTATTTATTCCTTAATAATCGATCTATATCTCCAACAAATATCATTGTGTCTTCAGAATTGTTCTACTCCATCTATATTTTATGAAACAAAAAACCCGTTTAATGTGTGAGAAGGAATCAAAGGGTCCTAATGGAAAGAGCGGCTTGAACGCTCGCCATTTGTACAATGGACAGATTTTTGTCTTACTAGAAATTTCATTATTGTCGGCATTGACATGATGAAGTGATTCGGTAGCTTAGGCCCCGTTTGAAATTTGAAACTGATTTTTGAATCGTGATTTTGATTTTAACTTTACCCACTAAATAACAAAAACACACGTTTCCCAAGTTAAATTTATAATACCATCTCATTTGTCTTTTTCCACAATCAAAATCAAAATCAAAATCAAAGTTACTTTAACTCTGAAATCAAACGCCCCCTTAGTTGTTCCCTGTCCATCAAAAGAAGCTGTCACGATTATTGTATCCGCTTTCTGATTATGTTAAATTCTCTTATTAATTAATCAGCAACCTCAACCTTATATCTGTCGGGGCAGGGGTGGAGCCCGTTAACTTGTATGAGAGGCAATTGCCTCCTCTAAACTTTAGATTTTTTTAAAATTTTACTCTAAAATTATGTAAAATTAGTATTTTATTCTCCCTAAAAAAAATTATGTACTATTTATATCAAGTAATATTTTTGCCCTTCGGATGCATATCCTGGCTCCGTCCTTGTGTTGGGATCACTTACTCATCAATGAATTTCGTCTTTATAAATGATATGTTTAGTGCAAATATTACGTATATAATAGATTACATAACATGAGATTTAATTCCTCGCGCATTCGCAAAAAAAGGAAAACATATTAATTCTCCAAATATTCATTATTTTCTCCTCCATTTTGCTGAGACAGCAACATAACGGAAAATGTTAGGAACAACAAAATTGGCCCAACTTGCGGACTCGCCTTATCATCTTGGACCACTTTGATATACCAAATTAGTAATAATCTCTAGAGGTTCTCTCTTTAATTATTTCTCAAGAAAATTGTACCATATATCCCAACATTTACATATTATCTTAATTTTATCCCAACGTCGATTTTTTTTATGAGATATCCTACCGTTAATGATTTGGTTTCAAATCTATCCCGCCGTAAAAGCTCGGTCTATTTTTTTACGAAAATATTGATGTGGTGCATTAATTACTTGACAATGTTGACATGGAGTGTGTGGGTCCCAACATTATGCATCCCAACATTTTGTTATTTCTCAATTTTATCATAATCTTTTGATACTTTCTCAATTGTATCCCAACATTTTGATAGTTTCTCAGTTTTATACAGTTTTTTACTGTTTTCTCGATATTATCCCAACCCATTGGGATAAATTTGAGAAAGTAAGAAAGAATTATGATAAAATTGATAAAAAAAAAGTTGGGATAAAATGAAGAAAATATTAAAATGTTGGGATACATATTGTTATTTTTTCCTTTTATTCGGGCCCACACACTCTACACGTCAGTGCTGTTATGCTATGTCAGCATTTTCGTGAAAAATGGACGGAACGTTTACGGCGGGATAGATCTGACACCAAACCATTAACGTTGGGAATCCTAAAAAAAATCGACATTGGGATAAAATTAAGATAGCCTCTAAAGGTTGTGATACATGATGTTACTTTTCCTTATTTCTCTATATCTCGTTATTATCTCTTGAATATTATCCTAATAGATATCTGATATCTTTATAATATATTTCATATCTCTAACCTTTTATTGGGCAAGTACATCTTCCTATTATATGCAATCTGATATTTGGCATAGATAGCAACATCCTAATATCAATATCCCACAAACCTCAATAATACCGATCCAGGTACTTCTAAGCGTCAAGTTCAATTCTCTTTACTTTCCAAACACACTCTCATTTAAGCATCAGAGAGGGAGATCAAGATTCATGGCCTACACATGAAAGCTCGAGACTCGTGTCCTGCACATGATCAAGGACGGAGTTTTTCAAACCCCAACAACTGCAAACAATATTTGGCTCTAATGTGTTGAGAGAGACCAAGAAAAAAAAAGGGAAGATTTAGCTTTTATTTATTTCAACTTAATCAAAATGAGTGCTTAAAAGTTAGTTACAATTTAGTTATATGGGAAAATAAATAGAAGAATTAGGGAAAGATAGGAAATGGGATTCTAAACTACTTAATGAGTTAATTAAAAATATTTGACTTAATGAAATAAGTCATTTTTCACTTATTGGCATTGTTATCAGAACCGAACCAGACCGGCCAATTTGACTTGTCAGGCCGAAAATCGACACCATGTCCAGTCCGGTCTGCCTAAAACCCAAGTGGCAGAGTTGAACCGTTAGACCCACTGAACCGGTCGATTTTTGAGAAAAAAATCAATTAAATTGGCCGGTTCTATGAGTTTTATGGGTTTCTTATTTAGTGTAAAAATTACTAGATTGTGTAATGATTTGAACCCATGATCTCTTGCTTCCCATACTAGCATGCTACCAACCAAGGCTCCACTATTTTCTTGTTCTTTTAACCCTACTTTTAAGTACTTATTAAAATCCAATATTTATTTTGGAGTAATAAATATTAAATATAGATGTTTTCTTACACTATCCTTATATTTCTTTGAAATCATCGTACTTCTATTTTAATTATCATAATTTTTTTAATAATATGTATATTTATAACGTGTGATCCGACCCATCGAACCCCCGATTGAACCCTTAAACCCATAAACTCATACCCGTCTGGTTTACCATCTGATCCGGTTATGATAACATTGCTTATTGGTGCTCTTTCCCTTTTACAAAACATCTCCTCATTCTTATTCATTCTTCCTACACATTTCTTTTCTTAACTAATTAAGTGCTTAATTTTTATGCACTTAATTTATCAAACGCCACCTTAATTAGTAGTCCGGTCTTGAGTTTCAGCGTACATTTATTGTATACTTAAAATTAAGAGATTCTGAATTTAATTGTTTGTATCAATATTTTTTTCTTTTAGTTTTCCATAGACTTAGAATTTTTTTTATTAAAACAATTTTTTTTTCCTGAGTTTTTCCTGAGAAGGAGAGCTGTTTAGTCCACTAAAGTCAATCTTGGCAACTGGTCAAGCGACAGTCCTTTTTTTTTAATTATGTACTTTTGTTTTTATATTTTAAATTTGTGGAAGATATTGCTCTCATAATTTCGAGAGATACAACGTTAAAGATTATTCTCCCTTTTAATAAGTATATTTTTCAGAGTATAAACATGTGTTATTCTATTTATGAGGGTTGAAGTTACTTACTGCTCAACTAATACTAAGTTGATTTTATTTTGTAACTCTTTGATCTAAGGTTTGCTCTTTTTTTTTTTTATGGAATACAGTTTGCTTGCTTCACCTGTCTATCCCTAGATTCATTTTTTTTTTCCAAAAGAATGGGAAAATATGCCAAATACTCGAGAAGAAATTAATAGTTGACAGAAACCTTGGAGTGATAATTATGTGCATTTCTTCGACAAAAGATCAATTATGGACGTCGGCTAGAATGATGTGAAAGCTCCTAATCCCGAAATCTCTAAATTCTCTCTATTTTTTTAATTAGTTTAATCACAATAAAATTATTATATTTAATTGTCACATTGAAAGTTGCTAAAAAAATTTAAAAAAATACAGAAGGTGAAAGTTTTCTCGATCGGAAATCAATATTAAAAACTTTGTTGAAAAATACAAAATTCTCATGATAGATTATATAAGTACTCGATAACTATCTAATAAATTATATTTTCGGTATATACCCTCGTATTCGGAAGGCCAACATGCACCGACGAATCCAGTCCAAGTTAGGTCAGTCTAGTAAGGGATATAGTTTTACAACGTAAATTTTCTCCATTCACAAGACTTGAGTTTGACTTAGTGGTGAGGATGAGCTTAAGTATCCATCTGATCCTGGATTCGAAACCTCTTAGAGCCACCGAAGTATCTTTGGCATGATTACCCATTCCATGTGCTGCCAGGGATTCATGGAGTCTCAGGAATTAGTCGGGCGAAACTCAAACACCCTGGGTTAGGGAAAAAAAAAGAACTACTTGAAATAATAAAATTACTTAAACCAACTCACACCGATTAATAAATCATATATCATTAATTTTTTTACATACCGGCTCAATGCACGGACTTGTACATGGTTCTTCACAAACTTCGGCTGACAATCAATAAGAACCATCAAGTATATCGTGTACTTGATATAGACATTCTTTTCAATTTTACAATTCGAGTTTGTAATACTGTTAAAATGACCATTCCTTATCTCTTCCGAAATATTAAATCAATTTTTTTTGGCTGTCTGCTGCTCTTATTATGGGCAAAAGGGACCACGTACATCACTCAAAGAAACCTTAAAATATCCAATTTCTATTTAGCTTGGCAAAGAACTCAATAGCACCATTGGTTGCTGTGCGGTCCACGGCAAGCTACGTTGAAGATAATCCAAAAAAGCCTATAAGTTACTCCGTAAAAGGCACTGAATATATAGCATTATCCAGAGAAATAGAATACAACTCCAAATATCACTAACTATTTGCTAGTTACGTAAAACTTAAGAAAATTCAATTGACCAGTGGGGAAGGAGGTACTAAATGGTAATTTCTTACATTACCCAAATAATTAAGGGAGCTTATCCGGTCCTGGGTGGAACCCGTTCTGCGTTCCAACTGAACATAGTCGATCTTTAATCGATTGCACCTTCACTCTAGTCAACTGTGTTGCACTTGTAGTCGACATATTCATTTGGGCCCTCGGTTCCCCTCCCGGGACTGGATAATTTCCAAATTAAGTAGGTTAAAACTAACAAAAAATTTTCGTTATAGAAACTTACAGTACGATAAATCCATTTAACTGTTTGGAGATCCGTACGCGTATGGAGCTTATATAAGATGTCACGCCTCAATCAACAAACAATCGCGAAACATAAGTCAATGTTGGGGTCCATCCATGCATCTACTTTGTTCCCATTCTTCTTTTCACGAAGTAATCACAAAGTCGATAATACATACTCATAAGAAAAAGGTCGAAGATATTATATAAAGCTTTGCTCAGTCATAGCTACCGTCATGCAAGTTGTGAATATTGACCCCACACTTTGTTGAAACTAAAGAGATCTTATCCCTTCGATTCTTCATCTCTAATGAAGACATAGCCATACAAAACAAATAAATAATAATATTAATAATATTAATAATAATAAATATAAATCAGAAGCATCTCCAATATTCCGCGTGGAATCGCCAGAGCCCTGTTGTTCTACACTTCAGAGGTTCCACGATCCGCCCATTGATCTCCATGATAGTTTCTAAGAGCTGTCAAATTCAGTAGGAGTGTAGTAAGTGAGACGAGCTATTCATGAGATTCTTGAGATTGATTCGATGACAATTTGAACTAGACTCGGCCTAGTCGAGTTCGAGCCAAGCTATTTATTTGAGCAAGTCGAGCTCCAGCTCAGTAATACTTTACTCGTAGAGCTTGCGAGTTTAACCGAGCTTTATTAATTTAGTTTCCACGTAAAATTACATGTAAGTACTTTTATTAGTGGTCCAAGCCCATAGTCTATCTTTTATGAAAGATTGAATTGGACTTTTCTCGCAACGTCTAACCAAGCCTGATGTGCTTCAGATTGCAGCCCAACTCGTATTCGAATTTGCGGGTCCAAATGCGTATTCTAGAATATTCTGGAACAAGAATTTAGCTTAATTAGATATTAAGTTTCCTATATTGTTATGATATAGTTTCCCTTAATTAGATATTATTTCCTATATTAGCTTGAGTCAGTAATCTTAAGTTTCATATTTCAGATTATTACCTTACTTTATTTTAGGAAAGTAATCTAGAGGATATTAGATATCAATTTCCTATTTTAGAGTCAAGGGGGGTGTCTCCCCTCTATATAAATATGCAATTTATTGTAAGAGATAAGAGACGAATTTGAAGAATATTTCAATGATATTGCCTAGAGCGTTTCCTCTATTTTCTTATCTAAACAAGTCCCTTGTTTAGTGGTGAAAACTCTGATTCTTATCGTTCTTCCTTGAGCGTGGCGAATCACCCGACTTTTCTTACTCGTGACGAGTCATCTTATCGAGTGAGTTATGTTGGTTCTACCCTCCACCCTTCTTTCTTACCGAGTTGTGGTTCGTGAGCTTATCATTCGGTATCAAAGCGAAGGTTCTATCCTTGTTGGTCGAGTGAAACACGTGTGATTGAGTGGATTTTGCTAAATATGCGGAGATAATGGCTAAAGACCACCCAGAATGAGTTCCAAGAGGGCTTACCTTCGACCAAGACCTGCTCCTCACATTCCAACGAACAGAAAAGAGTTTAGCACGGCTTGAGCGAGCTAACCAAGCCCTTGCGAGTTCCGATGAAATAAGAAGACACCAATGGGTGCAGAAGGATTATCCCCCAAAGAGAATCCCGACTTTCAACGGAAGCATGAGCGCTGAGGAATACTTGGCAAGGATTTCGGATGTGGACCGATTCTTCGACTACTACGGCATCCTCGATGATGGAAGTCGAGTTGTTAGAGTTGTTTATCGGTTAAGAGGCAAAGTGTCTACTTGGTGGGAGAAATTGGAAAATAATCGTCTTCAAGATGGAAGGAATCTGGTATTTACGTGGAGGCACATGAAACAACTCTTAAAGGTCAGATTCTTTCCTTTGGGATACGAAGAACGCCTCTATGAATCTGAAGACGATTGCATGAAGTCTACCTATCCACTTAAGAATGGAAAAACAAATGCTTTTCCTATGACGATTGTTGATATTGAGGAAAAAGTACAACTTGAAGAATCTTCTATGAAGGGTGACAAATTTAAAGAAGAAGAAGTGGAGTCCAAGAATGAAGCAGCTCAAGCGTCACAAGATAATAATGTTCCGGTCGAGAAGGATTTAGCGATTGGCAAGATTCTTCGAGAGGAACTAATTTCAAACTCTGAAGAGAAAGTCCAAGCTGAACTGTTTTTAGACCCAGGCCAAGTGGAACTTTAAGAAGTAATTGCTATCAAAGGTTCGTCGATGGTGTTTCATCCAATCGAGACAAAATTTGCTAAAGCATATACGACTCCACCAGGAAAGCAGCAGCAGTTCAGGCAACAAGTTGGTTGGCGAGGAAGCAAAAAGAAGTCGATCTTTGAAGAATTACTGGAGAGAGTTCAGATAGAAAAGTTGGTCATTAAATGGCAAGCTAAAAAGCACTGAAGCGCACACATGAAGATCAGCAGAAGATTAACGAAAACTCGAGGACGCGTCTTTTTCCAACCGAGAGGGGATGACGTGCTTCAGATTGCAGCCCAACTCGTATTCGAATTTGAGGGTCCAAACGCGTATTCTAGAATATTCTGGAACTAGAATTTAGCTTAATTAGATATTAAGTTTCCTATATTGTTATGATATAGTTTCCCTTAATTAGATATTATTTCCTATATTAGCTTGAGTCAGTAATCTTAAGTTTCATATTTCAGATTATTACCTTACTTTATTTTAGAAAAGGTAATCTAGAGGATATTATATATCAGTTTCCTATTTTAGAGTCAAGGGAGGTGTCTCCCCTCTATATAAATATGCACTTTATTGTAAGAGATAAGAGACGAATTTGAAGAATATTTCAATGAAATTGCCTAGAGCGTTTCCTCTATTTTCTTATCTAAACAAGTCCCTTGTTTAGTGGCGAAAACCCCGATTCTTATCGTTCTTCCTTGAACGTGGCGAATCAACCCGACTTTTCTTACTCGTGGCGAGTCATCTTATCGAGTGAGTTCTGTTGGTTCTACCCTCCACCCTTCTTTCTTACCGAGTTCTGGTTCGTGAGCTTATCAAAGCCTAAAGGAACTGAGCTCGAGTTTGCTTGATTGCAAGAACCCTGTTCTACACATTGGACGTTCCATGAACCGCCCATTTAGTTCCTTGATATATAGTCTCTAAGAGCTGTCAAGTTAGGAAATATTTTACAGTGCGTCTGGTAATAAAATATGATTGTGATTTCGTTTGATTTTAAAAGTTTAAAAATTAAAAAATAACGCATAAATTTTTTATTTTTTCAAAAAATGTCCAACTCCCTCTCTCTCCTCGACTCTCTCTCATGCTCTTCCCATGTCCTTCTTCCCTCGATACATCCATCTCACTTCCCCATCTTTTTCACTCCTCGATCCATCCATTTTCCTCCCATCACCACGACGAATCGAGCCTTATCCTGGGGAAGAAACAAGCCCGAGTCGATCAGGATCTCGTACGCCTCGCAGAGCTGGTTGAAGCGGAGGGTCGCGTCGTCCTTGACGGCCTTGGATGCCTGGGAGTACCTGCTGGGATGGAACCTCATCGTGAGCTTCCTGAACGCTTCCTTGATCTCCTCTTCCGTCGGGCTTCTCTGCAACCCTAACACCTTGTAGCGATCCATCATTAAGGCCAAGTAGAAAATTGAACCAATCAAATTGCCGCTGCAGCAGGGATCTTGGAGAAGATTGGCATTGAAGAGTCCGCGTAGAGGCGAGGACCACGAGGAGGAGGAGGAGGAGGAGGAAGCGATTTGGGACCTCGTAGCGCTGCCATGGTCGCTCCTATGAAAGTTGGGGCTTCCATGAACAGTGCGGGGGGCAAGAAGAAGGACGAAGATGGTGAAGCAGAGGAGAGAGATATGGCTGGGGCATGTTTCATAAATTGAAAAAAAATTGGGTCCTTTTGAAATTTTGAAAAGTTTGTAGTGGAGTAGAGTTAAAACGTGACACTAAAATCAAACAAAGTAAGCTTCTATGCAATTTAAAATTTACTAATTCATATTTTTATGATATATATTTTGTTACTAGTTCTTTTTACTTGTGCATTGTACATCAAGTTATGGAAATTTATTGAACAATTTTCATTTAAAAAAAGAAGGTTCGATCCTTTGATTTTACAAATTCAATGTAGTTTCAATTTCAATAAAGTAGCTTTCATAGACTTTAGATTCAAAGTAAAATTAATATATCTCGTAAATTTATGCAAAAATTAAATAGTTATATCTAATATATATTTAGCCGCTAGACTATGTTTGTTAGCATATATTTAAATTTGAATGAAATTTGTAACAGTAATGAATAAAATTTAGCGTGCACTTTATCATCAAATTGATGAATCAATTTTATTTTCGATGAAGAGTTATTATATGATAAGTTATTCGTTGTTTTAATTTTTCAACCAAGTGATACGCTTATATGCTAATAAACATGCATAGGCAAGGTAAATGATTACGATTTTACACTGTTTATTAAATTAATTTATTTCAAGAATTAAGAAAAATTTATAGTGATTCCCACTAAACGTTGGCGTTTTAAGTTAACATTTTATTGTATTTTCATTCTTATATATGATGATTAAAATCAATTTTCACTTTATTTAAATAAAAACCTTCTTCTATGTTCAATGTTTTACCTCTATGATATAAGCGAAAACTAGATATAGCCCGTGCATTGTGTGCGGTGTCCAAAAATTAATTAAATGTAATATTTAGTATTTCCCAAGAAATTGTTAAATTCCTAGACTATATTTTGTATTTTTTTCAAAAGAATTTTCGGTATTGATTCAAGAATCGAGAAACAAGAATAAACTTTTTCTTAAGAAAATTTTTAATCTTTAGTCGTAATTATAATATCATAACCAGTTATTATAATTTCAATAAGATTAAGATATTAAAAAATAAAGAGAGCTTAGGGGCTCAGATTATCGAAATGGAATTCATACATTATCACTTAATTTTTCTTTCTATATTATGATTAATTGATAATTTCTCCAGAATACTTTCTTCTTCTTTTTTTGGATAAAACTCAGAATGCCTATTCATGTATCAAAAAAATTAATTTCTCTTGAAATTTTTAAGTTTTATTTGGGATTTGTTTAAAGTATAAGGGTAGTAAAATAAATAAAAGTGAAGATTTTTTGAATTATCTTTATAGCACGTTCTTAGCATTAAATGAGACACATAAAATATATCAATTAGTAGGTTATGTGAAAAATCTTTCAAGGAGAAGCTAGGAGTTTACTTAAAACGCTATCATGGCACTTCATCATTATGCTCTTCAACTTTTATATATTTATATTGATACATATATAAATATAATTGAATATTACGATTTTATTTAATGCTTCATATTCCTTACTTCTAAAAATTTAGATTTTAGAATGAGTTATTAAAATTTAAATTTCTTGAACCCCACTAAGAGTTGATCTTCTATTTCATCTTTCATAGTATTTCATTCTTACAATTGTTAAAACATTATCAATCTAATTTTCACTTAATTTAATCTTTTTTATTTTTAACATTCAAAATTTTACACACTATTTTAAATCTATATATCAATATATAATTGCGAAATGGAGAAGAAAGATTATCTTCGTCACTTCAATTTTCAAATCCTTAACTCCTCATGGCCCAACCCTTCATATGTCCAATAACATTAATTAAGCACTCTTACATGATTGACTTTATTAACCCATAGTATTAATTAAACCATAAAAATTCTCAAAAAGAAAAGGAGAATTTACCTAAAATAACTCATGGTTCACCCGTTTTGTCAAATCTATCATATATATTTTTTTGTCAAATATATCACATGGTTTGCTTTTTGCATCAAATATATTCCTGCATTATATTTTCCGTCGACATCTAACGGCCATGCTGACGTGGCGCCCACGTGGCAAGTGTGGCCCACTATTTCTCCACGTGCCACGTCAGCACGGCCGTTAGATGTTGACAGAAAAGATAAAGCCGGGATAGATTTGACAAAAAAAAGCATATGATAGATTTGACAAAACGGGTAAACCATGTGTCATTTTAGGTAAAAACCCCAAAAGAAAAACAAACATAACATTAATTGACGGAGGCCATGGTTGCTTATCTACAGGTGACGATGTCCTTAACCTTCCTGGCAACGAAGTCATATTGTCTCCCTTCCCCATTGCTGTAGGATCTGAGGTGATTGGTGGTGGCGACGTCCTCTTCTGGATGTGATTAGGGCGACTGTCCTCCCTCATCTCTGTCTTTAGTGGGATGCGTGTGGAAGCAGCATGATCTCTAGCTTCTAGAGGGCAGTGGCATCTTCCTCTCCCTAAAAAGTTGATCGGTGGTGTGGGGCAGCTTGGTAGCGGCCTCCTTCCAGCGAGGCAGTGGCGTACTCTTTTACCCCCCCCCCCCCCCCCCCGGGCAGCTTGGGGCCAGCTCGTCTGGCTTTCTTCCTCCCCTTCGGTGGTGGCTTCTTGTCTATGGCTAATTCCCCCCCCCCCCCCCCCCCCCCCCCCCCCCGATGGTATCCCCACCCTCCACATCAAAAGATTTTGCCACTAGTCTGATTGATCTTACCGCCTCCTTGAAAAAAAAAAGGACCTTTTGTGGCTTTACATTTTCTTATTGGTTTTTTTTGCAGGCCCCAACTCCCTGTGGACGCTCACTGGTTTGAATCAATCAAGGAAGCCCAAGTATTTTGAATTGACAGTTTGCTGCTTTGGTTTGATTGTTGCTGGTTTGAATCGATCAAGGAAACCCAGCTGATTAGGTTTGATTGTCCAGGGATTGGGCCGTTTAGGACTTAGTTGATAAATTTGGTCTAGAGGTTTTGATCTGGGAAGGGTGTTTGCGTCAGGTACCAGTCCAAGACTCCTCTTGGCTTTGCTTCTTTGTTTCCACATAATAGTAGTCCCTATGTGGATTGCGCTTAGTTCTGCTTCTCGATATTGACTGGGGTTCATATGGAGTGTAGTTGCAAGAGGCCGAGAACAGATCTACAGCAACTGGTCTACAGCAACTGGAAGGGCTTCTGCAACTTATTTATTTATTTCTTTGGTGTGCTATTGTCACGTGTATTTTTCTATATAGTGATCTCGGAGGATCTGTTATATCATTTTTTGTTTTTGTAATCTTTTTCTTGTACATTTTACTCTATATCCATTTTTATTATATGTGGGCTTCCACTTATTACCAAAAAAAAAATATTGGTTTAGTGGTAAACAGCTCTAACTCCTATAAGGAGGAAAACATAAGTTCAAGTCCCAAAAAATGCACTTATTGAAATGGGGAATAACATTTAATATTCGATCCTCATAAGTGTTAGAGCATTGTCCCCCAATTTTTGCTATCCTAAGAAAAGGTAATCCATGATTTCCTCATATTAGGAACTTAGAGTGCGTTTAGTTTCAGAGTTAAAGTAATTTTAATTTTGATTTTGATTTTGATTGTAGAAAATGACAAATGAGATGGTATTATAAATTTGACTTGGGAAACATGTGTTTTTGTTGTGTAATGGGTAGAGTTAAAATCAAAATCATAATTCTAAAATCAAACTCTTAAGGGTAAATTGCACTGGTGGTCCAAAATGTTTTGCAAATGTTTCATTATGGTTCAAAAAGTTTTTTTCGTTACATGATGGTACAAAACGTTTCAAAATTGTTTCATGATGGTACAAACCGTCAATTGACCATAACGCCGTTAATATTTTGCTGACGTGGCGCGTCCTATGTATCACTTTTGTTACATGGAACCAATCATAGTGCGCCACGTCATTTAAGATAAAATAAAAATTTAAAAAGTCCAAAAAAATACAAAAAATAATTTTAAAAAATACAAAAAAAAAGAGTAAAAATTTTGAAAAAAATTTAAATTATTTTTAAAAATTTAAATTATTTTTAATTTTTTTAATTTTTAAAAAAATACAAAAATAATAAAAATACAAAAAAGAGTAAAAATTTTGAAAAAGATACAAATATTTATTTTAAAATTTTGAAAATTTTAAAATTATTTTTAAATAATTTAAATTTTTTAAATTTTTTAAATTTTTTTTTTTTCCCTCTCCTTTTCTCCCCTTTCCTATTTAATCTTCCCCTTCTTTTTAATTTCCCCTAATCCCCCTTATTTTCCCTTAATAGTTTCCCCTTCTTTTCCCCCCGTTTTTCCCCTTTCCCTTATTTTAAAAAGTTTTAATATTTTAAAATTTTTAGAATTATTTAAAAAATTTTGGCCACGTCAACAAGGAGGTGACACGTAGTAGCCATGTCAGCGTCGGCTTGACGGCGTCAAGCTCGAGTTGACGGTTTGTACCATCATGAAACAACTTTGAAACATTTTGTACCATCATGTAGCGAAAAAAACTTTTTAGACTAAAATGAAACATTTGTAAAATATTTTGGACTACCCGTGTAATTTACCCAACTCTGAAACCAAACGGGCCCTAAGGGATTGCATGACTGTTAAGTGGACGATTTTCCATAAAAGTCACTAAGAATAGTATTCGTTCAAAGTTAAACCACATATACTTAAATTTTTTAGATAGCACGGATAGAGCGTGAATAAACTCGGCCGATGAGGTGGAATGGTTGAACAAATGTCAGCTCGTAAAATGCCCACCAGTAAAATCAAAATAAATAAAGTAACTCGAATATTTATGGTTTAGGAGACAAAAATGTAGCACTAAGAGAACACAAATTAAAAGTCCCTCCAGCAGTTCATCAGATCAAGAGGCACGACATATCTTGCGCGGCTAGCATGCCAACTTATAGAATTAAGAAGAGGCACGACATACCCGACTTCCTTGCTTCTTTTCCATTTGAGCCATGCCATTTTTGTTACCATTATTTGCAAACGAATTTTTAATTATACATATATTTGTAAAAAAATTCAATTTTCCTAAATTAACATTTGTTCTATATATTTTCAATTTTTATTGTATTTCTCTTCAAAATATGTTGAAGATAAATTATTTTTTAAAAATTAATTCCCTTCCCTAATCCAACCTAAAATATTTCACTGAGATTTTCGTGGAAAAATGCTCTCAGAAATATGTCCAGTTCATCATTGGTAGATTAGAAGTGAAGGATTGGTTGGCCGACCCTTTTTATGGTGAATCAGAGCCGCATATTCCTTTGTCTAGTTTTAGAATTGGATAGATATTCAATTCTATTCTATTTTGTGAAATAAGATAAAATAAAAAAATAATTATTACAAGTATTGACAAATATGAATATATTAAAATATATTTATATAAATATGAGAGTAGATGAAAATTTTATTATTGAATATTAATTTTAAAAATAATTAAAAAAATTGTAAGTGAAAATTTATTTTTAAATAAGAAAAAAAAATAAAACAATAATAATTATAGAGTTGAATTTATGTAAAAACAAATAATTGAGTAAAATAGTAATTTTATTTGAAAAACGTAAGCTATAGATCATTGACAAATTTCCTGCACTGTGATGGATGATCATGGGCTATGTGATCAATTGAGATTTCTCCCCAAACAGTACCCTTCACTTCCCAATCATTGTTTGGCCATTCGCGTCACCCTTAGTCGGCCGACATGTTTTCCTCCGCCTCTCTCGAAAATCCCCCAAGGATGGGAAACCGAAAACTCCATACGCGGTCCATGGAGTTTAAGGGAAAAAAATAGAAAAAAGATATGGAGATTTCACAGATAAAAATCAAAATTATAATTTTTTATTTTATTTTAGGGTCCGTGTCATTATACTAAATTATATTTCTCAATCATCAAGTACGTGATATTACACGATCAAAAAGAAGAAGTCTCTTTAGTTATAATGGAGATCCAGAGACTTTGTGATATATAAATAGAGGTTATAAATGGGTTAGGTGCATCTCACTAATGAGAATTAAATTCCAAACTTTTCGATTTTAAAATTGTGAATACCAAATGAGTACAGTGCATTATTTTCAAATTCAATTTTTATTAATGAACTATCAGTATTTTTTATTTAATTTTTTTATTTCTTTTACTAAATCTATGAACTTCTTTTATAATCCAAAAGGAAATGTGAATATCACGATACTGAATTCACCATAAAATCAGCTTTCAAGGAGATCATGGTAGATCCCACCAGCCATATTGATTTGGTACATTAAATAAGCCAGATCAATATTCACTTTATTTAAAAAGGGGATATAGTACAGTGACTAACATGTTCACCTGATAACTTAAAGGTTTCGGATTCGATTCTCATCGGTGGGACTACCCGTGCCCTTTTATTTAGATTTCATTTTCATTTTCTTGTACTAGACCATAAGCCTCCTATTTAACCAAAGAAAAAAAAGATATTCACTTTATTCTGAGTGTAGTTCACGGGCATTCATATTTGCGAGTATAGATGACTCATTTAGACCAGCATTTAGGACAAATTGTCTTACACATAACCGAAAGACCCTCATTTCCAACACCACAAAAATAGTTGAGTAACGCGGAAGCATAGAAGTTTTAAACGACAGATCTTGACTCAACATAAATTTATCTCTCTTTAAATAACTAGGGCACGAAATTGCTCCCCAATTATTAGAGTCTGTCTATTATTTTCAGTTGCCTAAGATATATGAAGTGCTAGAGCTACTAAGAAATGAGATGCTATTGTTTTATGATCCTCTGTTTCAGAATTCAACCGCACAAAATTTTATTCCCATTAGCAACACACCCCACTTCATGGTTTCGACGAGATCTGGAGACATCAAGGTTGTACAATTCACAATCGAGCTGCAGCGGGAGTGTTGCTGTACAATTTCATGCCCTAACAATTATTTTCTTGTTCCAAATATTTTGATTAGTGTGACATTTTTACCCTTTCTTGATTGGCATGTAGATGACATGTGTCCTCTTTTGGTCGGAATTTTAGCTGAAGTTGATTGAGGGGATATTTTACTTATTTTACAGTAAGAGTCGGAATTTTAGCTGAAGTTGATTGAGGGGATATTTTACTTATTTTACAGTAAGAGTAGAAGGTACACAGTAAGAATTTGAAGGTGAGGGGGCAAACTTAAATTCAATATATATATAGCAAAAGAAATAATCGAGAACGCACATGACCGACTACTTTGAGAACATTTATATATTAGAAATTACGGGGAGAGTGGGTCCACATTGATATCAATGTAGCCGTCACAATGATAGGACAGCCTTTGAAATGTGAACTCCCCCTCTCCATCTATATCCATCCATACATATCCATATTATAATGTGTAAGAACCCCCAGGAACCTTCCCCTTGTATGATTTCAAAGATGGGTCACTGACAGATATGGACATGTGTGGGTCCGAAACTATGGCAGTCCCTCTTCGCGTTCCAGATCTTTACATTAGAAAAGGCACTTCTCCTGCCAAAATAAAGTAGATTAAAAAAAAAACTAGACTTGTAGAAAATATCTCATGTTGCTTTATTATCTATTAAAAAAATAATGCATTGATTCAGGTTCGCATCTTATAATCATGTGATTTCTGATTCAATACTCATTGTGGAATTATCTGTGACCATTTATTAATTATTAGAATTTCTGTTACATTATGCGAGCACATTAACCTCCACTATAAGAAGAAAAAATAAAGTAAAATAAGACACAGTTCTGCTTTTCAAACCTTAATTAAGTTGCACCACGAAAAACCCTAATTAAGAATAGATGAATTTTTTGCAAAATTTCTACCTGAAAGTTTTTAGAGAATCAACAACCCAAATGTAAGAAAAATTATTTAATTCATGATTAAAAGAATTTTATATCTTGGTGGATCGATCTTATTCGAATTAGATTAGTCAAGATTTATTGAACTTCTGAATACCAAGATATAAGATAAAAAAACAAAATGAAAATATCATTTTTGATATGCTCGTGTAAGTATAAGTGATTCTGTAAGAAAAGTTTTTCAATTAGTATTTTCAGAGTATACGTACCGAGAACATATAAACAATTTTACAAACTTTTCTTCTAAGGAATCTTATCAAATATTGGATGGGGAATGGACTGATGTTTATATATATTCATAATGATTAACATCCCACTCGGTTTATTAATTATATTTATGTTTGATTATAAATGCTTATATCATGTGATGATAAGGCACCGTATGTATGAAACTAGAGGCATGAATACAGAGAATATGGAAAATATTGAATTACATAGAGCATGGAATTTTAGCCTTAGGCAGAGTAGATCCGCACGTATATATTTTTGTATTAGCAAAGGGTCAGTATGCGAGATCTCAATTGGTAACACCGGCCATAAGCTCGGATTGAGTATTGACAAAGAAATGGTGAATTTGTTTTTTAAAAACAACAATTCATTTCATAAATAGATTTATGATTTTCCAAAAAAAAATTCAATAAATAACATTTTTTCTATAATTTCAATAAATAGTATTATTAATTCATTTTATAAATAACAATCAGATTCACATGAAAAGAATGAATATGAATTTGTTTAGGCTGGTCCCACCGGCCATAAGCTCGGATTGAATATTGACAAAGAAATGATGAATTTGTTTTTAAAAAGAACAACTCATTTCGTAAATAGATTTATGATTTTCCAAAGCAAATTCAATAAATAACATTTTTTCTATAATTTCAATAAATAACATGATTAATTTATAATATAAATAACAATCAAATTCACATGAAAAGGATGATTTATAAGTAAATTGTAAAATTATGAGAACTAAAAAGACTTGCAGAAAAGACCAACCCTGGCTCGTATCGCCCAGTCTATAAGTAATATATAATTGCTGGAAAGATTGTCACTGTGTGCCATTTGTCCAAAAATTTGAAAATATGAGCTTCTCATTCATTGACTCTTCATATGCCAAATTTTATCGTAATTTCCACTAAAACATTATTATTATATATCTAACTACTAAGATAATGGAAAATCTATATATAATATATAATTGCTGGGGAGATTGCTAAATGTCATTTTCCATAATTTGAAATGGGAACATCTCATTCACCGGCTTTTCGTAGCCAAATTTTATTGTAACTTCCACTAAAAACATTATTATTATATATCTAATTACTAGGATAATGGCAAATGAGATAATTGTCATCCAAAAAGATTATTATTATTATTATTCCAAAAAAGATTGTTATTATATATCTAATTATTGGAGAAATGGAAAAGAGGATAATTGCTGGGATATCATTGTCACCATTGCTTCCCATTTGTTCAATATTTTGAAACGTGAGATTACTATTATTGTTGTTGTTGTTACTGTTGTTGTTGCTGTTCTTATTATCACTACTACTGGCACCACCACCATGACCAAAAAGGATTATTATTATATATCTATGCAAATTTGGAAAAATAGAAAATTATCATGCATTTATAGTCCTTTACGTTAATTAATTATCTAAATTTATTACGTATTGTGAATAAATAATTTTAATGGCTTCAATATTCAATATTATAATTAAAAAACTAATTATTAAAAAATCATGAATTTTGAAATAACTTAAAGTTATTCTTCACTCTTTTATATATTAAATTTCAATTTAGTATATTAGAGTAAAATAATTACAAAATTATGTTAAAATCCAAAATAATATAAATATTCAATAGTATAATTGAAAATAAATTATTATTTAAAAATCGTGAATTTTGAAGTAATTTAAGGTGATATATTTTACTATCTTATGTATATAAAAATATCAAACTTGAAATTAGTATATTTGATTGAAATAATTATAAATTTAAGGTAAAACTTAAAATAAACATAAATATTCACATTATAATTAAAAAGAAATTAACTATTTAAAAATCATTAATTTTGAAATAATTAAGGTTATATACTATACAATCGTATGTATGTAAAAACATATAGAATTTCAACTTAGTATAGTAGAGTGAAATAATTTACAAAGTTAAGTTAAAACTCAAAATAATTTTTTCACAACTAAACTTACTCGAAAATGTAAAGAGATTTTTAGAAAAGTTAATAGCATTTGCAATTTTCATGTAAAAACAAATTACTTCGAGAAATTAAAAAGTCTCATTATAAAATGTAAATAATTCTAATTAAAATTCTAAGTAAATTAATATTATTTGACTTCAAAAATTTTAATTATATGATTGATTTGTTTTTATTTTAAAGATGTGAGCTCTAGCAATCAAAGTGATTTTTAAAATTTTAATGTTAAAAACTTGAAATTTTTTTAGAAACTAGAAATCTTAGTATTTACCTCAATTTTAATTAAAATAAACTATTAATTGGATTATATTAATTTATTTAAAAAATATATAAATGTGGTCTTCTAAGTATTTTAATAAAGTTAGTTCAATAAGTATTTAATATATTTTTTTTGCTCATTGTAAGCTTGAAAGTTATCAAGAAATAAATTTTACACAATCATAAACTAATTAAAATTTGATAATCAAATTAAATGATAGAGTACACTAAAATCTATCACAAATAACAATTTCATGCAAAGCGTGGGTGGATTGACTAGTTAAAATTTACTTTCAAAAAATTAAGATGAAAAAATATATGTTTTTGTTTTGCTAACCCGGGGTATCCGGGCTTCGCCCGACTAATCCTCGAGACTCTGTGAACTCCCGGCGGTGCACGGAACGGGTAATTACGCCAAAGGCACTCCGGTAGCTCCGAGGGGCTTCAAACCCGGGATCGGGTGGATACTTAAACTCCTCCTCATCACTAGGCTAAACTCTTTGAAGTTGACAAAAATATATGTTCCTTGTGTGTATTATGCTTCTCGATCAGCGTGGGTTACAAATCCATATAAAAGGAGGATAAATACGATCAAACACGCTAATTGCATTGTAATTCCTTTGCCTTGTACTCTTTCAATAATTAGGCAGGCCATTCGGAATTCTTTTTCATGAAGTAAACATCATCTTATACAGATCCTAAAGTAATTATGCCATAAGATTATTATTCGATTTTTCTAGTCTCTAGCATAAAAATGAAAGAATATGAATAGTAACCTTTTCCAAACATTAATTCTCCAATTCATTAGCTGAGCCAAAAAAAAAAGGTTCGAATTCATTAGAATATGTAGACTTTGGCCTGGTTTTTCAGGAAAAATACACACTTATAAACATATTCTATTGATGTAAAACACCGACGACTATGGCTTTTTTCGCTGGATATGGGTTTTCTATTTGATTTGTTAAGATTAGTATCGCTACTATTTCTAGAATCAACTTTCAAGACAGAGCAGAGCAGTACAAATAGAATAATTAATATCGCACCGACGAATACGACGTTATATTAGTTTCCTGTATAAATGCCACCAGCTGTAGAATTATACATTGTTCTTTTACAGGAAGAAAGAATCATTTGACGGTATAAGTACATAGTCTAATCTTAATATTATATAATTAAGTAATTAGATGGGATATCTTCACGAGGTTGGATTGACTCTTTAGACTATACTTTTTAAATTCGCCTACCGCATTCAAAGGTATAAATTTCTACATTTCTAAACCTTCTTTAGGGAGGATATGGGACCGCATTTCCAAGTTTTAATTAGCTAGCTAATAGTTTTGACTCATTCTTTTCCCCACATGGTTAGGTCGAGCTATCTCAATAGTCAAACCAAGATAGCGAATCATATAGTTATGTTAGAGTAAACTAATGAATCTATTTCTTCTGTTAAAAGGAAGACCCAAGAGTTTAGATAAAAAAAAGGTAGTCACCTGGTTAAAAATTAATTCCAAAGCCTCCTATTTTCAAGTAAAGACGTGTGTCACAGTTTTATCCTTTTTCTTTAAAATGTGTATCTATTATATATTATATATATATATATCTTAAAAGAGTCATTAAAGATAATTGGATGTACGATATTTATATGAGCTTTACTCCAAAAGGGGGTAAAACTCTACTAATCATAGAATTTCTCCATTTGCGAGACTTGAACCGAGACCTTATTTAACGGGAGTAGATGCAAAATCATTCGAATCAATCCATATTGATGGCAATGCAAAGTTTGGATTGGACCACAATTGTTTCTAACTAAAACAGTTAATCATAAATGATATGTAAAAAGAACTAATTCTCTATGATTTAGTGATTTTACATTGTAGATGGTTCCCTCATTTGTTCTAGGAAAAATTCTATAGTCCGCATATGAAAATCCTTCTTTGTCATACAACTTTTAGACTGTGTTTTCAACAGAAAATCTTGATAAATTGAATTTCCAATAATTGAGAAAAATCCATAAGTATAATTATAAATTTCTAGTATTTGGATTTTTCAACCACCCCTTCCCTTATTAACTCTCTTATCTGTGCATAATACCCTAACCTGTGGGCGTCGCAATTCAATTATAACTAGGTGAAAGGCCCGCACAAAATGAACGGGCTAGGACTATTGCCTTAATCAATCAAAATAACAGTAATCTTTATGAAAAAAAAAAGTCGACTGTATCAATAGCGTAGGACTTGTTTCATAGTAATCTCTATCAATATGATATTTGTTTATCCTCATGGTTCGAAGTTATATTCATAGTTCTACTTACGATAGTTGATGAAGAACTTCATTCTCAAGTTTCAATCTTTTTTTTTCATAGAAAACAAAGCTATAAATAGACACATTTTCTAAACATGAATCTCTATTAAACCTTAAATAATCAATTCACCCAATATAAATGCATGTCTTTTCAGCTTGCCATAGTAAAGTGACGGTACATTATTGCACCACATGTCACCTTCTTATTGGAGATGAACTGAAAAGTCACTCAAGTAGAGATCTATTTCATCCTATGTGGCATACTTTGATGATTCATCTCAGCTTTATAATTTTATATAGTTGTTTTTTTGTAATATGTTTATGGAAGAATTAACTTGGAAGAAGAAGAAAAAATTAAGGGTAAAAGAATTAAAAATTGAAATATGGAAAGATAAGCATTAATAGTGTGATAGATTGTGCAATTATGAGGTTGAGAGGAGCGGGTAAATAAGGAGAGGTCGATGCATGTGAGGAAAGAGAGAATGGAGAATAATATTAAGCTTACATGACACGTGTACCTTTATTTTTTGTTGTTTTCTTCCTTTGCATTTTCCAAATATGTTTTTTTTTAAATTTTGGGAAACGAGGGGTTTACGACATATGAAAGGGAGGGAGAGTACTTAAATAAACCGTTAAAATATGAGGAAAGTAGCAAATGCAATAATGAAAAGCATGTATATATGGAGGCATGTAGGAGACTACTCTTTAATGAGCCATCTATAACAATAATTTGTAAAAGGAACATATCAAAATAATAGTATAAAACTAATAGATAACAATTGATGATACAACATAAAAAAATAAATTATATAATGATATATAACAGATCAATAGGATAAGTAAAAACTAATTTATGAGTTTATAGGAAGAAAGATGACTTATAAGGGAAAACTCCTTGCCAGTAATCAATTTTTTTTCTTTTCCTTTTTTTTTTTGCCAAAATACGTGTTTAAGGCTTATATGGATTGTTGAAAAAGGGGGAGTTTATTCGGCTGTTTGAGAGGAGACGTGGTCAAGAGAACAATGGTTATTGTGAGTGAACTTTATTTAATTTTCTTTGAAAATTATTTAATTACCTTTGCTATATATACGCGTTTTCTTGAAAGTTAATAAGGGTTTTCAAAAAACGGGAAAATGTTATATTGGTAATTCACTTAGTACTTTTATTATAGACTAGATGTTTGAAAAAATTTTGATATATTTTATTAGATTATTAAAGTTAAATTATAAATTTTATCTTTATTTATCTGTTTACTAAATCACACTCTACTCCATTTAACTTTTACTTTTTTATTAATTCAACAATGTAATTATTACATTTTTATCTTTTTCTTCAATTTAATAATAAATTTTCTCATATATTTTTTTAATCATTATTATAATTAATTTTTTAATATTAAATTATCCAAACTATTCATTACTTTTCATCAATTCAACAGCGTAATCATTATTTTTTTATCTTCTTATTCAATTTAATAATAAATTATTTCACATATTTTTTCTTAACTATGATTACAATTAATAAATTTCTCAAACTATTTTTGCTTTTATCCCGTGAAATTAAGTATAATTATATTTTACTCCGTTATCAAACGACACGTACGTATCTATATGCAATGAATAGGTTTTTGTTTCGAGCGCTCCAAACAAAAACCAATTTTAAAAATGACAAAGCAAAACCAGGTGGCCTCGCCACCATAGACTGTCACATCGTGTGAGTAATTCTTTTGTCATTCCCTCTAAAATTCTTGTGTTTATGTTTTACCAATACACCCGTACCCACCCGAAAAATGTTCTTTTTTTCGGTTATAATTTTTTTCTTCGGTTATATAACAAGTTCTTTTTATCATCATGTTATTGTTATTATCACGTACATTCAAATAAGAATTTATTATGCAATATTTTATTCACATGTAACTAAAGCAATTTTTAAATAGTCACATTCTTCTTTTATCAAAAAAAAAATGTTACGTTCTTCTTATCACAATACATCCATTTTTACTGTTACAAAATTTAAGCTTTTGACAATTAGTCGCCAAGTTATTAGGGCAACAATTTGACAAAAGCCGTGAAAAAAAAAACTTTTGACACAACAAATATTTTGTGACAGAAATCGACCATATTCCTATAAAAGTTTATATACCAATAGCTCGATATTCTTGTAGGGAAAGGGCCTTCGGGAGGGTGCTGCTGCTACTGCCAATGGTTAATCCAGCTGCTTTAACTAGAGGAGACCAGCACCGGCCACCAAAGGCGTTTGCCATAGACAAAAAATGTGAAAGTTTGCCAAGGCCGTTGGAGGCTGTAACCACTAAAGAAAATCTTGTTAGCACAGGAATGGCTGCGGGGGAGTCACCTTCTCCATCGACCATAGATAAAGTTTTTCGGACAAATTCATTTATGAAATTCAATCAAATACACGAAAAGAAATTAATTTTCTGTAAAACTAATTTCCATATATGAATTGGTATCTTTTCTATAGAAATCATATACCGAAACGGCCGGAAACAAAGTTAGACTTATGTCTCCAATCCAATCATTGGTTAAGTTCAAAATATTCCAGAAGTTTGCCCAATAACAATCCTTGATCCCTATACTTTCAACCGCGTTTGGCACAATAATTTGGTAATGCTCGAGTCCAATATTGCCCAAATTGCAGCCGGGGGCCATGAGTTGGCTATGGGTATGATTAAAATGGCAAATTTGAAAAATTCTTCAGTTTCCAATCAAATCATAACAAATGAGAGATAAGTGTTAATACTTGAATTATCGTCATAACTATTCTTAGTCATACTATTTTATTAGGATTTTATCACCAAAATATTGTGAGGAATAAAGTTTTAAAATCTTTTCAAAAAATGTAGCCTGAGTCTCTTTATTTGCTGTTCTAGTCAATCCAGGAAATTAGAGCCAATTGTCATGGGTCATTCATTCGTTTATTTAGAAGGTTCTAATGGAGTGAATTATGGTGAATTTCAAAAGGCCATATTTTTTTATTAAACATGAGATATTTTTAGTTTATCAATCGAATATTCTATTATACGTCGGACTTAATACACGAGATACTTTAAATAGATTGTGAATTCCTAAATGCACGTAAATTCCACTATTGATAGAATAATTTGCCAGCTGAAACACACATTTCGTGGTTGTGGTCGAATTTTGTAAATGAGGGAAAGCCTAGAGCTCACAAAGATTAAGCTATGGAAAGAGACTTCCGAGGACGCATTGATCGTCATATTTTTCATGCAGTAATTAAGACAATGAATTGTGTAAAAATCTTGATTTGACTTATCTGTGAGTCTAAGGCCTCAAGGAGGGACTCCTTGAAATGCACAAAATGAATAATACATCTACATGTGCAATGAAGTTTCATGAAAGAAAAATACAAGCTGACGGCATAAAAAAATCTGTCGGTGAACAAACGGTCATTCACTAAGGAACAAAAATTAAGATAATCAATACTGATTTAGACAATTTTTTAGAACCTTGAGACTGCTCTTTGACCTCAGGACTACCGTGACTTTCCTAATTTTACCCAAAGAAAACACACTTAAATTCACACAGGTACGGATTTCAACTTCTTCATCTAAGAAAAATAGTGTATGTGTACGTATATAGATATGATTATTTAGCTGAGACATTTCGATTAATTGTACTAGGATAAATTTTCCATTAATTTGCAAGCTCAGAATGACTTGTATATATATTCTCCATGATCTGTCATAGGTGTGACTCAAACGGAATATCATAGTCTCCTATATTGGCTGCGGCTAGCCCCGGCGGTCAATTTTAAAAATTTGATTTGCACTTTCCTCAAATTTTGTACGGGGGGAAGTTGAGAAAACTGAGGGGATCACATCTCGATACTACGATTTATTCTGTAATGCCATTAATACGGTATACAATGAGACCTAATCTACCCCAGATAATGCCTAGGTTTTACATTAATTGCAGAAATATATTTAATGATTTATAAAATAAAAATGCTTCACAGCACAGCCCAACCCACGAGTTGGCCTTAAATTACCACGTGGTTTTAGATTTCCTCCATACACATGCAGTTGGCATTTTTCGATTACGTAAAGTTTAATTATTATAACTGCCTACGATCGGTAGAAATTAATTTTCTTCGCTTCATAATTAAATCGGTTAATCTCGTACCCTTTTACTTCATCTTTCTTCCTTTTCCTATCCATTCTTCTAATTTTTTATGACATCAAAGAAGTATATTTCTCATTCACTAGACGGAATATATCGTGATCTCACGGAAAAAAATATTTATCCGAAAAAAATACTAACCAAAATAAATAACACGGGCATGACGAAGGTACCTCAACACAAGATTTTAAGGCTTTGGGACCAACAGACTTTATTTCTATTAAATTTGACCTGGTTGGCCCTTTCTTTTACCTTATATACAATCTCAATCCTGAAACTAGTTGGGAAGCGGAGTTTTCTAATTTCTGAAGGGTGCTTGATTCATCTCACAATTTTTAGCTCAAAGTATTAAAATCACTAATGTGTTCCCTATAGAAACCTCTCTGCTTATACCGATGTCCATATGTTACTAAATAATTAATTACTAAATTGTAGTACCTTCTACTGTTTCGCTTTATTCTATCCATTCAAATTAACATGGACTAGGTTCGATGTTATATCTGAAAAAACATAAACATCTAAACTCGGCTCTAAGCGCATGGGGCTCGTATTCCACGGTATTATTGCTTGTCTTGTGCAACATTAAAGCGCGCAAAAGCGGACCTTCTCCGATATACAAAAATGAGAGCAAGGATATACGCAGCAGCATAAGGGCATATTTTACATGTTTATCCAAAAGATTATGGTCATTTTGCTTTTCCACCCGTAAATATGCCATTGAAGACTCAATAGAAGAAGAGAGAGAAATTAAAGACAGAAAGTGGTCTCCAACCAACAGCCACCTTTCCCCTTGTCTCTCTTCTTTCTCTCTCTTTGGTCCCACCACTCTCTCTCTCTCTCTTTCTCTCTCATATTCCCTTCTCTCCCTGCCCTTTATATTCATGTCCTCCACTCTCCCCACCCTTAAGGGCTCAAAGCAAAGGGTGCAGTACCCCCAGCCATATCCATCCCATTCGGATCGGCAATGGCTTCCCCGCCCGACACGAGCAAGACGGCGTACAAGCTCGAGCGCTACAACAGCTACATCCGCCGTGTCAACAGCACGAAGCTCCTAAACGCCTCGTCGAAGCTCCTCTTCCGTGCCACCCTCCTCGTCGCCCTCGTCCTCGTCTTCTTCTTCACTCTCAACTACCCGCCCCTCTCCTCCTCCCCCGACGGCCGCCCTCCCCGCCACTCCTTCCTGTCCTACTCGGCCTTCTCCTCCCCCGCCGGGTCGGCCGCTGTGGGCGGCGCCGCTTGGGAGAAGCAAGTGAGGCACTCCTCCACGCCCCGCCGTCCGAATGGGTTCTCCATCCTCGTGACGGGGGCTGCCGGGTTCGTCGGGGCTCACTGCTCGCTCGCACTCAAGAAGCGCGGGGACGGAGTGCTCGGCCTCGACAACTTCAACAACTACTATGACCCGTCCCTCAAGCGCTCTCGGCAAGCTCTCCTCGCCAAGCACCAGGTAGTACTTTTTAACCTTCGTTATAATTTATTCATGCAATTAAGGGGTTCGTTAAAGAGCAAACACATATTTCGTATAAAATAATCAATCAATCAATCTATCAAAATCAATTCAACGAGGGGTAATTTTGTCTTTTGATTGATTACGGGTCGGGAATCCCCCCGCAATTAGACGTTAAAATGGTGAATGAAACATGGAAAGCACACACTTGTGAAGCTTCTCTCGATTTTACTAAATGGGAATTAGGGATAGGTGCTTAATTTATATATATATACAAAAAAAATAAAAATTAAAAAATCGGCGAAATGCCATACCGATGCGGCTCTTCATTGTATTCCCAAATTACCCATCTTCTTCTTGTTCTTTCGTTGATTGGATCCATTGCGACTGGCTCGTACTAGATCCTGGTCCCGGCTCCGATAACGTTTCTGAGATTTTAGGACCACAAAAATGGTGATTTTTTTTTTTATAAGGGGAAGGTCATAGCATAGGTAGTCCGATTTAGGATTGGAGTGAGACTGAAGACACAGAGATCTGCAAAAAGAAGAAGAAGGGCAGTTTGGGAATTTTACAGTTTCATGCTGAACTTTTTAACGGTTGATGACTAATTTATGCCGGAAATGTAAAGGTCGGGCATAATTGACACAACTTCAAAAGTATATGCATGTTTTCGCAATTATAGGGAAGATTCGCTTGCGCTTCTGCTCTTGTTAAATTCTGAGCGTGACCTACATACTTTATAAAATTCTTGTGAGGTGTGAACATGCACTAACTCGAAAACTCGGGATCAAATTCATTGTCGTTAGATCTTCATCATCGAGGGCGATCTGAATGACGGGCTGCTGCTTACCAAGCTCTTGGACGTCGTACCATTCACGCACGTGCTCCACCTAGCAGCACAGGCAGGGGTTAGGTATGCTATGCAGAACCCTCAGTCCTATGTCTCATCCAACATCGCTGGATTCGTGAACCTGCTTGAGGTAGCCAAGAAAGCCAACCCTCAGCCATCGATCGTATGGGCATCCTCGAGCTCCGTCTATGGCCTTAACACGGAGAACCCCTTCTCTGAGTCCCACTGCACCGACCAGCCGGCTAGCCTCTATGCTGCTACCAAGAAGGCAGGGGAGGAGATCGCCCACACGTATAACCACATTTACGGTCTTTCCCTAACCGGCCTGAGGTTCTTCACCGTTTATGGACCGTGGGGCCGTCCGGACATGGCCTACTTCTTCTTCACTAAGGACATTCTGCAGGGGAAGCAGATCGATGTGTACCAGACCCAGGATGAGAAGGAGGTGGCACGCGACTTCACCTACATCGACGACGTTGTAAAGGGCTGCTTGGGGGCTTTGGACACCGCGGAGAAGAGCACTGGAAGTGGCGGAAAGAAGCGAGGCCAGGCTCAGCTCCGAGTTTATAACCTGGGAAACACATCCCCGGTGCCGGTGGGGCGACTCGTCTCGATCCTGGAGGGCCTTCTCAACACGAAGGCTAAGAAGCACGTGATCAAGATGCCCAGGAATGGGGATGTGCCCTTCACGCACGCGAACGTCAGCCTGGCCTATCGCGACTTCGGATACAAGCCCACCACCGATCTCGCCACAGGATTGAGGAAGTTTGTCAAGTGGTACGTCAATTACTACGGTATCCAATCGAAGGTAAAGAAGGACATAGACTCCACCACGAGCAACAACGAGTCCAACTGATGAACAACCCCGAGCGCCGGATCACAGTCCTGCTTGAACGGGGTGAGCTTCATTAATTAATAATCCCCACAATCTCAACCACTCTGCATTCGATTCAACACGTGCTCGCCTCGTCCAGGCAGGTGCGACTCCGGTTCATCATCTCCAGCGTAACGGTGGATATGATCCAAGCGAAATTTAACCGTGGTAATTCGATATACTCGCCATAGTCCGGCCGGCGATGTGCCGGGTTATTTATTCCGTAGCATATATATTTGCTTAAAGATTTTGTTTCAAGAAATAGGAGGAGACAAAACGGACAAATGTACATGAACATTAAATTAAATTAAGAAGCACATCAAGTGTAGATCTGGTGGGAAGTGTAATAATGTCGGTGGAGGGTCTGCCCCAATCCAACAAAAAAGAGAAGGGGTCGAGCAGATCAGCCGTCTGATTCTATTGCAGTAAAAAAGAGAAGAACTTGTGTTGTTTTGATGAACAGTTCTTTGTCGACTGCAAGATTCTTCTACAGCTTTTTGTTTTTGTTTTCTCCAATTATTAATTATATATTTAATTCGTTTATACATTTATTATTGTTATTTTTAATTTTGGGATTTTGTGTTGTAAATTTGAAATTTGTCCGTTCGTGATGATTATTGCAAGTGGGGGCGAGTTGTTCTCTATCCATTTATAATTTAATATTTGCCATTTATCTCTGCCATCTTCCCCAATTGGCTTTGGGAGATGCATTCATCAATGAATTTGATGGGGGTAGGACCTGCAACATTGCCCCTCCACCCTCTGGTCAAAGTGTGGATAACTTGATAGGAACACAAACACTAAATTGGGCCTCTTGTTGATTATTATTCGATGGGTTTCCAATGCTTTCCCTCCATTAAACCTCATGATATTCTCAATGTTATCCTCTAAAATGGGCAATGGAACTGACCTAAAAGCGTGAATCTGAAGCCATCGAGATTATCAATCAGGCCAGCTCTTCTGCGATAAGAGCAAATGCTGACACAGTGTTATGGAATGCTACAACTTGGAAGTTTAGCACCTTCAAGCTATGGCAGGATCTCTGACCAAGGAAGGCAAAGGTCCCATGGCATATACTTCTGTGGTTCCAAGGCCATTTTCCCCGTGCTTCATTCATCTCTTGGCTAGCCATCCTTGATAGACTGGCTACAAAAGAAAGATTGTCAAACTGGGGTTGTCTCAATGGGTCTGATCTATGTAACTTTTGTAGTGCAGTTGTGGAGTCACGTGATCATCTCTTTTTCACCTGTGATTTCTCTAAGCAGATTTGAAACTTACTGTTATCGAAGTTATTCATCTCCAGGAATTGTGGTGACTAGAAGCATGAACTCCAACTTGCTGCTTCTTGGAAAGGGAAGTCTTTTAGTGTTATAATCCTCAAGTTAAGCTGGACTTGCTATATTTATAGAATTTGGAGGGAGAGGAATGTGCGAATCTTTGAGGGGAATGCACAAAAGCTTGAGGATATAGTCCAACAGATTTGTGCGGACTTGAAATGAAGGCTTATGACGATTCCCAACCTGCTACTGAAGCTTCCTCAGTGCCCTTATAGATTAGCTTTCCAATTTTGATATGTATATGGTTCTATAGTTTTTGTCCTTGTACTTATGTGGTAGGTTCTTTGCTCTAATGAGCTTTTCCTTAGATAAATGTAACGTGAACCTTGTGGGTTTTAATGCATCATCATTTATCCAAAAAAAAAATTTAGATTTCGTCGTTGCTAAGTCGAAATGGATTAGCCTTTAATCAGTATAGAAAATTATGTGAAAGTTAACTCTAATGGATAATTATTAATACTAGTCCTTAAATAGTTCAAAAAATGTCTTTGGAATAGGATCCGTGGTCGGTGCGCGATTGAGCTCCCACAGAACTAGCTCGATGAAAACCTAGTCCAAAACTAGTTCCCCAGAACTTGCCTGACTTCCAGAAACAATTCTCGATGCCTCGATGGTACCAACTCGAAGAGATCCCCGGCCCATCTCAAATAGCATCAACTGATGAGCATCGATTCGATGTTAGACCCCTAGCTTACAAGGCATTTTTGGGTACCCAAATGATATCATAATGTGGCGAGCCACATCCCGTTTAAAAGCCACATGAGTTCGCTTCTATTAGATATCTTATGGGTCCTACCCCATTTCGCTTGTTACCAGTTTGGGCAAACATTTTACATTTTCAATAGCTTGAATTTCTCAAACCAAAGGCCGATATCATTCACTTAACATTGAAAAGCGCTCAAGATTTTGGGCCCAGTGTTTATCACTTAAATCTCATTGGATCTATTTTCTTAAGCCCACTAAGGGATCCAAAGGAAATCGGCCGAAATTGACTTTCCTTAACTCACATACCCAATCTTCACGTACACAAGAGATGGAGAGGGAAGATCTGGGAGGACGGCAGCCATGGAGCGAAGGAAGAGAGTCCGTTATAGAAATTTTGTCGCAATCGAATCACGAACGACCTCTTGATCATGGATTTGACAGAAACTATACACAGTGCAATACGAGTTCGCGATATGCCTCAGTTCTCTGTATTGTTTTTGCAGATAGATGAGTTCAGTACGAAATCCACCGAACGAGAAGTCATGAGTCTTCGGTAAAAAGTTTCGGCAAAGATCACACACTATGAATAACCTGTCGATGAAAACTACATTTATCGCTACGAATTTATCATGAACTTATTATGCTATGTTTGTCGTTTTTCGCATATAGAGATATCAAATCATCAAATCCACCATTTCTGATTGCACAGGCAGAATTCGGGAGCCCACCATAAAAATAGTCATGATTGGACCAAGAAAGACCTGTCAATCGTGGGCTTCATTGAAACTAGTGTCATCAGAACAGGACCGGATATCGAATCGGCCGAGGCATGGGTTCATAGGTTTATAGGTTCAACCAGAGGTTTGATAGGTCGGACAGTTTGTTTATTTTTAAAATAAATAAATATATATTATTTTAAGAAAATAATATAAAATACAAAAAATGGTAATATGTATTAGATAATAATTAATATGTGTCCAAAAAAATATTAAAAAAATTGTTTGCATCTGATTGTAAATGACTCGTAGAAAAGAAATGATAGTCATTTGACAGTGCCCAATTAATCAAGAGTTGAAAATTTTCCAATGTCAAAAGAAATCGCTTAAAGAGATAGAATGGATTGGAAACAACATACAACACATGAGTTACAACTCATAAGACCACAACAACCTCAGCACACAAGTGTCTGTTTAACCTTCACACAACTCATACGTAAATTAACAACGAAAAAAATATAAAGATAAGCCACAGTTCACCATCATAAGTTGATAAATCAAACCAAACAAGGACTAACTAATTAGTCAATATCATTACCAATTTCATGCACTCCAATCTCCACCATAATTTTCACAAATATTGTCTTCAGCTGCAACATTATGTGGTGCTTCAAGAGCTTCAAACAATGGATTATCTTGGACTCGGTCATTGACATTCCCTCCATCAATATTATCTTCAGTCCCATCATCCATATCAAGATCTTCAAAATTCAAATCCAATGAATCTGTACGAGGAATATAACTACTAAAAATGAAATGACAATATACAACCTATCATGAAAATAGTCGAAATGAAATAAGAATATTTAGTACCATCATTTCCATTTTCTTGAATGCACATTTGCAAATCCCGTCTAAATGTTCGCAATTCTTCATTTGATAGGGCCGGTGGCTCATCCTCTAGTACCCATGTAGAATAAGAAGCAAACTTCTTGAAGTCAATTTGGTCATAATTTCTACCCTTGAAGTAGTTCCTGCAAAACAAACATTTCTTGTATGTTGCAAGTTGCAACGGATCATCAAAACAAAGTAAATATCTAAATATGAGACAAAATTTCTAGTAAAGTAAGAAAGAAAAAATGGAGAGAAGCAATTGTATGTACCTAGTTTCACCGACCCAGCAAGATTCAAAGGGCGATAATCTACTCTAACCCAGGTGGAGTTTCAGCTACACGTGATTGCCTAGGGCAGGGATCGGAGAAAAGGGGCAAGACAGGAGATGAGAATCTAGGGTTTCAGAACATGAGAGCTCGTAATGTTCGTACAAGGCCTCCCCGAAGAGAAAGGAACCGCTTTTTCCACTTACCATATGATTGAAGAACAACGGGAGAGAATCGAGAGATCGAGGCCACTAGTGACTGAGCAAATTGAAGTCACTGAACTGAGAAGAAGAGTGAAGATTCTGCTTGTAACCCGGTCACTGAGCTCGAAGATGAAAAGGAGCTCGAAGATGAAGATTGACAACAATCACAAGCTGCTCTGGAATCTGGAACGAACTGGAAGACGAAGGTGAAGACCTGAAGATGTCGAATGACTCGAATTACGGTTCCCAATTTTCAGATGCAATAAGATTGATTTTTCGATTCGGGTCAAAGAGAGTCGGGTCGGGTTTCCTTTTAAAAATCCAGAACTCATCCAACCGGCCGGTTCGAATGGGTTCAATAGGTTTGTAAAAAAACCGGCCGGTTTTTTGGGTCTACCAGTTTTTTATGCATTTTCGATTTTTAAGAGAACCGGACCAGTCATATGCTCGGTTTTTGGTCCGATCGGTCAAACCGACCGGTCTGGTCCGGTCCGATCCTGATAACACTGATTGAAACTACCCAGCGTCCTACGGATTTATTGTAAGTTTATCTTATATTTGTAATTTTTGCGGGTAAAGAACTACAATAAAAAAAAATCTATAATTCAAAATGAAGATGTTGGAGTCTAGAGTGCTCTTATAGTAAAAGGTTGACCTCCCGAAGATGCGCTTTATGGAATCTTCTCGATTTTCCTGTTTTTTTTCTTTTTCTTTTTTTGGTGAGAGTGGATGGTCTCGCCGACGGCTACCAGCCCCTTTCGCTAAGTCGCCTAATGGGCACTATAGTCGAGCTAAGTTGGTTTCTTCTGATTGTGAGTGTGTGTATTTTTTTTCCTTTTTAAAAATTTTCATATCTATGTAAATATTTAATTTTCATATTTTCAATTGCTAGTGCTACGTCAGTAAAAATCTAGACGAGCCATGTTAGCATTTAACATCCAAAGTAACGATTAAGCTTGATTTGGGAATAAGAAACATGACCTAAAATCAAAACTGAACTGAAACAATGAAACGTGATGATTTTACAAACAATTTACCATAGTTTTCATGCATGCATTAAAGCTAGATTTGCATTAATAGAAGTTTGACTGTCCTAAGTTTATATTAGATTTTAGGGTTAATTGCACCGGTGGTCAAAAAAGTTTCATGAATGTTTCAAGTTAGTTCAAAATGTTTTTTTGGTAACTTGTTGGTACAAAAAGTTTCAAAACCGTTATAATGTAGTACATTCTGTCAATTGCTCCTGACGCTGTTAACATTTTACTGACGTGGCGTGTCCTACATGTCACTTTTGTTACGTGGAACCAATCATAGTGCGCCACGTCATTTAAGATGAAATAAAATTTGAAAAAGTCCAATAAAAATATATAAAATACAAAAATACAAAAAAAGAGTAAAAATCTAGAAAAATAATAAAAAATAATTTTAAAAACTTTTAAAAACTTTTAAAAATAATTTTAAACTTTTAATTTAAAATTAAAATTTAAATTTAAAATTTAAAATTATTTTTATTATTTTTAATATTAAATTTAAAATTATTTTTAAAATATGTTAAAATTATTTTTAAAAACTTTTAAAAATTAAATATTTTTAAAATATTTTAAAATTTTTAAAATTTTTAAAATAATTTTTTATTTTTTTCTAAATTTTTACTATTTTTTATTATTTTTATTGGACTTTTTCAAATTTTATTTTCTCTTAAATGATGTGGCGCACTTTGATTGGTTCCGCGTAACAAAAGTGACACGTAGGACGCGCTACGTCAGTAAAATGTTAACAGCATCAGGGGCAATTGACAGAATGTACTACATTGAAACGGTTTTGAAACTTTTTGTATCAACAAGTTACCAAAAAAACATTTTGGACTAACTTGAAACATTCATGAAAACTTTTGGACCACCGGTGCAATTTACCGTAGATTTTATGCATCAATCCAACATTTAAGACTATATTTGGTTCGCAAGAATCCAGGTTCCCTTCCCCATATATTTCGAAGAGAATAAAAAATTCTCTAGGTTGGGAAACCACCAATGTGGAATAGGAATTTCGGTTGAGTCCCCCATCAAGCATGGATGCTGAATATCCACTCATCACATGGGCATGTTGAATACAGATTCAACATTCAGCCTTCATCAGAAGAGACAAAATAATCTTCGAGCAAAAAAAAATGAAAAATGAAGATACAAATACATAATAACCCATAAACGCCCTTCACTATTGTTCGAGTTTTTAAACTTTGTCACATGCATGTTCATGCATCTGGCACCTCTTCTGTCATCGCCGCCGGTAGAAGTTCCTCTCTAACGCAGCGATGACACATTTCCTATAGATCTTGAGGTCGCAAAGCCAAACATGACCGTCGTGAGTACTAGATCAACCTCAAGATGAAATCTGGACTCGAGTAACTGCGAGCTTAGATCTTGAGCCAACAAGGGCTCAAGACCATTAGGATGGGTTCTCGGCCCCATAAGACCCCAGCTTAGGTGTGTCGAGGCCTTGGTTGGGCGAACTCTAGACTAGAGAAGCTTCGAACTAGAGGGATAAATTCTACGAACCCAGCCTGAGTTCACTGCTCCGACCCATGAGTTGCGTTTGTAGGATTATCGGAGGAGCAGTGACTGCTACTGTTAATCTTTTTTTGCGTATAAAGCAATATGAACAGTAGCCTTTTTTTCCAAAAAATATTAATTTTTGAATTTCTACTCTTATTTTGATTTTAACATTTAAAGTAGGTGCATACAAATTTTTTTTTTGAGAATTTCAATTCTAATCCTTCTTAATTATTATTTCTGTTGATTCTATTGGGCAATAATTCAAACCAAATGTACTGTAATAGAGGCTTGGGAGTTACAAGATCATATTTAGATTTTTAAATTGAAAATTTCAGTGGAATTAACATTTATCATGCATGGGGAACTTCTTTCATGATAGACCTTATAATTTCATTTACAATAGCAGTCAAAAGTTTTTGTATTTCACAGATGAGAAAACTATCAAAATGGTCATCGAAAGATTTTAAAAGTAACAAATTACTACTTGAAAGTCATTTTGAAACAAAATGATCATTGAAAGACCAAAATCCATAACATTTTGGTACCACCGTCAAGATTCCGTAAGTGTCGTTACGAGAAAATGACGTGGACGCTTATGTGGTATCTAGTAGGCAAACGGCTCCGATTAACGGTACACGTCATCATATACGACGTTGTTTTTGTCATCCCAATATTAAAAAAAAAATTGAACCAAAGTCGTCGTCACTAGTAAACGTCCTTTCCCGCCCGCCCCCATCTGCAATCAATTAGGGCAAACAAAAACAGAGAGCTCAACAGGGGAGTTTGGGCAAGCATAAATCAGTCAAATTAGGGCAAGCGGCGGACTCAGACCAGATGAACCCGACGTCGCCTCCCATCAAAAGAGTCGTCGGCGCCGTTCGACCACCGCACAGGCTAGAGTTCGACCATCGCACGGGCGCCGCAGCAACTGCTGATCAAACTAGACGGACTCGTCAAGCTTGGGTTCGACCAGATGGACTCATCAAGCTTGAGTTCGATCACCGTACGGGCGCCACACTCAGATCAGACGGACTCATCAAGCTTGCGTTCGACCACCGATTTGGTCTTTCCTACAATCCTAGCTAAAGTTCATCTGCGACCTCCATTGCAATCCAGACAAGTTCATTTGCAGTCTCTTCAGCCGAATTAGCCCTCTCGAGGTTAGTCGATTTTCACTTGATTTGGTGATGAATGGTAGGTTTAATCGGTTGGTGTTGCTCGAAGTCGAACATGAATATAAAACTGGTTGATTTTCACTCATTGCGCTCCTAACAATTTACACTACTATTGCTGCCTCTACTGACTCTGCTGAATTGTCTGAATTTGCTGCCTCTACACTGTTGAATTGTGTCTGTTTATTGCTATATGCAGCTGAGGAAAGCAGCAGAAAAAGCTGCTGAAACTGATGCTCCATTAGGTTCAAATGCTCAAATGCATAGGAGGAAGAGAGCAATGACAACTAGTACGAGTATTGCCACTGAAATTCAACTATTTTGGCCTCAGTCATCTCTGTCACAGAAGAAGTGCATGAAGAAGTGTACATGAGGCTTTTTGTTGGCTGCAAATATTTTTGCTTCATTTTGATGGTTTTTGTATAGGGAATGCAGTAGTGGTTCAAGTGCAATTGTATGGATGAGCTGCTGTTAGGATTTGTATGGGTCATACATTAATGGAATTATTAGGATGATTAATTTTTTGGGAATGACTATGAGAAGTTGATATTTTGGCCATTTGGTTTGGTCCAAAGTTGAGGTATAAACTAAAGCTTCCGATACTAGTATGTGCTTCGAGACAACATTGAATGCTAACCAATTTGGTTTAACAGCCACAGCTCTTTGGTGTTTTCTTTTTGTTCTTTCATGTTATCTATCTGTTTATTTCATTTTTCTTTACTTTCGTCCATTCATTGGAGAGGTAAGATGCCATTGGAATTATAATATGTCTAATCCACTGTGTGTTCATAGCCTGTATCCCGGGAATGGGTGAATTCAAATGAATGATTTTATTCCCAATATAAATTGTCTATCACTCAGTACAAGAAGTGATTCTCTGTTTGAGCATAGAATTTAGTACCAGATCCAACCAAATTCATAACATAGGAATTCAACCAAATTCATTTGCATTTGCATTGCAACCACAAATCATTCCTTAACAAGAGGAATTACATCAGTCACCAGACAAAGAGCAACTCCTTAATAGATCACATAGACAAATTACATAGACAATCATACTTCATTTCATCATAACCAAGCATCCTAATACAATCACTGTCATAACTAAAACGAAAGACAAATGCCTTCATCTCTTTAGCTGCATCTCTCTCCTTTCGAAATTCTTTCTTAACTTACTTATTATCTTATGTTCTTGGGACAAGCTTCTACTGATATACAACTCATCCTCCCACTAAAAATACTTGCACTTCCTTGCATCATCATTCCAAAAAGAGCACCTGTAAAATGAACGCCCTGGATTTGCTGTTGTGTTTGATATCATCCTCACTGCTAGCATTCTGCAATAACATAGGATGATTCCACCTCTATCCATGGTCGAATCACCCTTGTCCATGCTCGAACAACTGTACTTGGAGGTTGCTGAGGCTTAATCAGGGTTCGTAGGGAAATTATCATACTTACCGTGGCATTTGCAGCAATGGGAGTGCGAGCAATGGGAGTGCAAGCTCATCTTGAAGGTGATACCTTGTTCGACTTTCTTCTGCACCCTCAACTCCTCTGCTCATTCCTTCTTCTCATCATCCCCTCCCTCCCCCATCGAAATGTTACTGCAATCAAATTATCAAAATTAGGGAAAGTTATCAACTTCGAGTAGACCGACAATAAAAGCAAGACACAACAACGCAGTAGGGGACAACGTCACCCACACAACGACATCCTCACGAAGGACCATCACCTTGTCGAGATTTCCCTGTCAACGACAAAGAGAATAATGCACATCGCCACAACAATTGTGCTCTATCTAGATAAAGAAGGTTTGATATTCAAATGGTAGTGTAAATTGTTAGGAGCACAACGAGTGAAAATCAACCAGTTTCATATTCATGTTCAACTTCGAGCAACACCAACTGGTTAAACCTAACATTCATCACCAAATCAAGTGAAAATCGACTTACCTCGAGAGGGCTGATTCGGCTGAAGAGGCTGCAGATGAACCCATCTGGATTGCAATAGAGGTCGCAGATGAACTTCAGCTAGGATTGTAGGAAAGACCAAATCGGTGGTCGAACCCTAGCTCGACAAGTCCGTTTGGTCTGAGTGCGGCGCCCGTGCGGTGGTCGAACTCAAGCTCAACGAGTCCGTCTGGTCGAACCCAAGCTCGACGAGTCCGTCTGGTCTGATCTGCAGTTGCTGTGACGCCCGTGCGGTGGTCGAACTCTAGCCCGTGCGGTGGTCAAACTGCGCCGATGACTCTTCTGACGGGAGGCGATATCGGGTTCGTCTGGTCTGAGTTTGCCGCTTGCCCTAATTTGACTAATTCCGCTTGCCCAAACTCGCATGTTCAGCTCTCTGTTTTTGCCCTAATTAACTGGAGATTGGGGAGGGAAATGATGCTTGTTGGTGACGACGACTTTGGGTCAATTTTTTTTATACTGGGATGACAAAAACGACGTCGTATATGATGACGTGTATCGTTAATCGGGGCCACTTGCCCACTAGATATCACATAAGGGTCCACATCATTTTCTCGTAACGGCACTTACGGAATCTTGACGGTGGTACCAAAATGTTATGGATTATGGTCTTTCAATGATCATTTTGTTTTAAAATAACTTTCAAGTAGAAATTTGTTAGTTTTACAATCTTTCGATGACTATCTTGATAGTTTTCTCTTCACAGATCAATACCCAAAAGTTTCTACGTTATTATAATTCAGTCCTTAAAAAGCGGGTTTGAGCTCCGTCATTCCCGAGGGAATCAAAAAGTTATGCATTGAGTTCATTTCAACTCATGGAAATTGCTGTTTGTTCAATTTCATCCTGAATAGGTTTGACGTTTATCATGTATGGGGAACTTTCATGATAAGATCTATTTTTTTTGCAAAAGCTGTCAAAAGTTTTTCTATTTTACATATCAATACCTAAAGTTTCTATGTCACTATAATTCAGTCCTTGAAAGATTGTGCATTGTTGCATTTCAGCTCATAGAAATTCCTGTATGTTCAATTTCGTCTTGGAGACCCTTGGTGCAATGCACCAAGAACTATTTGTCTTGTTTCATTCTAGTTTCTAAACATTTTCTTCTAGTTTCACGAGGCCTACATAAAGGTAGAAGAATGAGAAATTCAAAATTTTATCCCCATGAAATTAACTCAAGACCTACTAGAAGAGTAATAGTAGATAGAATATACCTGGAATTGGCTAAGTCGTTGATAGAACGCCCCACGTATGGCGCCTCTAGAAATATCTTCACCGGCTTTGTCGATGGGTCTTCAAGTTCGACGTAGCGGCCAATCCTCGATGGAAACAATGGCATGACTCCAATCCTCATTAGACTAATTACCCTCTTTGAATCCAACAATTGGATCCAAACTCTCATACGCAAATATACACAAACATAAACGCATATATATATATATATATATATATTCACACACCCCTCCATGTCATACATCTCCGAAGCTCAACACATGAGCTTATGTATATGTGTATGTATATATAATGGGGGCCTCACATTTTGTTTAAGCCCCAGTGAGGGATGTCTTCAAAAGCCTTCCACATTGCCACTTGGTTGCCCCATTTACAATCATGCTGGCCATGCATGTTGCCCATATGTGGCTTAGCACAAACATGCCACGTGGCACCTAATTCGGGCCTCACGTGTCTTTATTTCATGTATTACGTGAAGGGGTTATTACATCAGATATTCCATAATATTACTCGTTTCTCAAATCTATCACATAGTTTAAAAATTATCCAGAAAGGCCCATGATGTACATCTGGTTCCAAATCTATCATGATGTTAATTTCTCCGTCAACTATTAAGAGTGTTTCTGACGTGGAACATAAGTGAGCCCATTCTTACCACTGTGCCTCTTTACTCAGGATAGGTTTAAGAAAAAAATTAAAATCATGGGATAAATTTGAGAAAAAATTAAAATCTTGGGATAGATTTAGAGCCTACTTACGTTTCACTAATAGACAAATTGACGGCGTGATAGATTTGGAACAAGATGTAAACCATAGACTTGGGTAATTTTTAAAGTATGAATAGATTTGAGAACACGGTAAAACCATGGGATATATGACGTAATAACCCCTCACGTGTATCAAATCGAGTCCATTAAATCTAATAAATCGGGTCTAAGTAATAGTTAAGCTTAATCTCATTAAATATCCGATTAATCTGTCGCACCTTAAATTGTGTAATCTTTATTAGGCGATTTTATTATTTTAAACTTATCTAGTCGATTTAGTCGTTATATGTGACCCTGTAGATTCCCGATTACGTTGATAGTAATATCGAAATCTCTATTTCATTATTACAAATAGTGAATGACATCTAGCAATGCATCATTGTTACTCTAATAATCAAAAAGTCAATTACTCGACGAACTTTTGACTTATGTTACCGTGCAGTATAATCCATTTGTCTTTTATATCTCGATTAAGTCCAAAGGCATGGTCAATGTCATCCTTGTAAGACTCAATTTTTCTTTCTTGGTTTACCGGGTGAGTCTATAAAAAAAATGAGCTCAATATCCGTATATCTACTCATTTTGGCATGCATACATTTTTAGACTTTACTTTCCAAGCGGCCGTGAGATATCGCTCCCATTACGTAGGAGGGACAAATCTTATCTTGGTCATTTACATTCCTCTCAATGCTCCGTGACATACCTAATAACTGCATTTATAACCAGCTTGTTTATGATGCCATTTGACAATATCAATATATACGACATTACATGTAGGAATCCATGGTAATATCAAGTCAAAGGACTATTGCACCATACTCACTATGAGAATTACTAATGACAATACGTAATGACCCATGTAGCAGTCTCATGGCAGGTCAGTCCAATACACATTACTCATAATGTATAGCTGTGATGTGACTCCATGTCTCCACATTCATGATCAGCGAGGCTTGGTTATCAATCGACACTCACACTAGTCTAACTGCATTATCGTTGTCTATATTAAAGATAATATTCTGGCCAATGACGTTCAGGAAGTATTCGTTATTTATAGGATCTCACAATCAAGTCATACTTGTTGCCCATCAAACTTACTATTCTAATGACGTTATTGTGTAAAAAAATACAGCGTAACCGGATTATTTAATAGCGACTGTTGAATTCACCCATGGGCGATGGGAATTTAAATAGAATAATTTTTGTATTAAATAATTTTAGTCAATGGGATTATTTAATTTTTTTCTTTGCCCAATGACATAGATGAAAGAGATGAATAATTATTTTTTCTTATGAGCCAAGTTATCTCCAATAGGCGATTTAGGTGAATGAACTACGAACTGAGGGTTTTCAAATAGACTCATTTTAACTATCGATGATGTTTAACGAAGAGCTGATGATCCTCAATCGGAGCTCTTACATTCTGAGCTTCAACTTTTATATATATTATATATTGATATATTAATTGTCAACACATGATGTCTTCTTTTCAATGAGGAAACCGTTGGTTTGAAATTACAGTGTCTGTATGAACAATATCGATTTTTCGAATCTTGGGATACATTCTTTTTGTCACTTCTCTAAATTTTGAAATTAAAAGTTATTTTTTTCGGTGTGATTCCTAGTATTTGAAAACCCAATTGGTCCATGACTAATCTAGTCGAGTCGATCGACCCACTAAAGGGCAAAGCTATCGCTTGAAACAACTATCTTGGTTGAAAAGTTCTCCTTTAGTCAATAAAATTAAGGGATAATCACACCAAAAATTATCAACTTACACTGTTTTCCCAAATTTAGCATCAACTCTCAAATTTCCCAAATTTAGCAGGACGTTACCCACGTTAGACCAAATATATCATCTGTCTTCAATTCCGTGACGGTTCTTGACATGGCAACAAACGGCTGCCGACGTGGTCTAATGATTTTTAAGCTCTAATAGAACAACGACAAGTGACCTTCTTCACCCAGTCGATTTTTCAAAATGACCCATAATGAAATTTTGGCCCAAACTTTTTGGAAAAAACTAAGAGGGGGGGGAGTAGGGCGCCCCACTTGGTAGAGGGCTCGTGTCGGCCCTCAACCCCAGAGGCAAGGTTGCCTGAGTCCGGCCGCCTCGCCGAAGGGTCGAGGGAACCCCTAACTGGGTCGGGGCTCCCTTCCCCTCTTCCTATGTTTTTTGCATAGAAAATAGGGAAGAGGGGTGGGGGGCCTCGACTCGGCTGGGGGTTCCCCCGTTAGCCTCAACCCTTCTGGTGAGGTGGCCCGAGTCTAGCCACCTCGCCTGAGGGGTCGAGGGTCGGCGAGGGAGCCCCTAGACTGGTCGGGCCCCTTCCCCTCTCCCCCTATTTTTCTTGGGCCACTTCGTCGGAGGGGCCGAGGGCCGGCGAGGGAGCCACAAGCCTTGTCAGGCCACCCTTCCCCTGTTTTTCGGCCACCTCGCCAGAGGGGTCGAGGCCGACAGGAGAGCCCCCAGCCGGGTCGAGCCCCCCCACCCCTCTTCCCTATTTTCTATACGAAAAACAGGGGAAGAGGGGTGGGGGGGCCCCGACCCCGCTGGGGGCTCCTCTGATGGCCCTCGACCCCTCTAGTGAGGTGGTTAGACTTAGGCCACGTTGGCCGGCGGGGAGCCCTCAACTGGGTCGGGCCCTTGTTCCTCACCCCTCCCCCGAGTTTTTCCAAAAAGTTTAGGCCAAAATCTCAAAAAAAAAAAGTGTTGAGTCATTTTGAAAAATCAGTTGGGGGAAGAGAGCCACTTGTCATTATTCTATTAAAGCTTAAAAATCATTATGCCACGTTGGCAGCCGTTTGTTGCCAAGTCAAGAACTGCCACGGAATTGAAGACGAATGTTATATTTGGTCTAACGTGAGTAACATCATGCTAGATTCAGGAAATTTGAGAGTTGATGTTAAATTTGTGAAAACAGTGTAAGTTCATGATTTTTTGTGTGATTACTGAAGAAAAAGTAAATAAATACTCTAAATTGTCAAGGCTCCCTTTAGTATGGGAGAATGAATTGTGGATAATAAGTAAAACTCCATGAGATTAGCTTTAAGTTTTTTTCCCCCATTTTGAGGAGAATAACTCGTAAGTTGGAAAGTGATCTCACAAATTCTCACCTAGAGTAGTCATAATTAAGAATGTGTTTGGCATTTGAAAATTATTAAACTCAACTCAACTCATTTATACAAGAGGACAAAACATGTACTTTTGCCAGTATTACATGAGGCCTTTTTTTAAAAAATTTTATTTTTCCCCTATGCCTTTGGCCAAAGACATAGTCGTAAGAAAGCAAATCAATTCGGTACTGCCTCACATATACTGTGTGTAAATTACCTGTGTTAAAGACATAAATAAGTAGATGTATGAATTAAATTTCATTTAATACAAATTTGATACTTTCAATGTCAAAGCAGTACAATAATTGTCATTAAATTCAAATACAAATTAAACAGTGTATGTTATCGCCCTCCTCTCTCTGCGGGGCATAAGCGATTAGCGATACGGTCGCGTACAACATTCATTTCAGCACTACTCATATCCAAATCAATTCTAATTCCTTGATGTTGTGGTGGATTTCAAAATTCATCGTAATCCACCCGCACATCACCGTACTCCATAAATAATTTGTCGTGGTAATTATTACGTCGTATGAAATTATGCAAAACAAAACAGACAAGGATAATTTGTCCTTGTGTATAACGTTGGAAATTCGGCATTAATCACAGTATGGCGAATCTCTTCTTCAATATACAAAAGCGACGTTCGATGACATTACGCACTGACGCATGGCGCTGATTGAACAACTCTTTCTTTGATATTGGCGGATGGTGCTGAGGAAAATCACTTCAGTGATACCGTTCCCCTTTGTACGAGCCAAATATCCCGGTATGTTTGGAAACCATGCATCAACAATATAATATTGTTCTGCAAAGAACATAAGGAAAATTACAGTTAATCATTTTAGGGTTGCAATTTAATGGGAAATTGTTCTTGTATAAGCAACCACTCACTACCACGCGGTGCTGGAAAACCTTCCACCGTCGTAGTTTCGGAAAATTTTCTTGAATCGTGTGCGAAACCCTCCCAACCCGTCATCACATAAGTAAACATCATGCCGTGTGAACATGCGGCCAATACATTTTGCGATATCTCAGCATTCCGATCGCAATAAGGTATTCTATTCTCTTGAGGAACGCATGCAACCACATGGGTTCCATCGATAGCTCCGATACAATACTGCGAGCAAATGCATAATTATATATACCTTACAAAGTATAATGAAATAAATTATAACAGTATAAAATTATCAGAAAAATACCTTAAAGAAACACCACTTTTCATCATTTTCAATTTCCGGCTGCACAATGATGTTCCTCTGTGTTATAAAAATATGTGATACTTCTTGTATTCCTCGAACAATTTTTTTGATTAATCAGGATACAGTCTCCTTCGAATGCTGGAATCTTTCCGCCACTACTGCAAATTGCATACTGTGTGAAATAACCAATAAGAACATTCCAAGTTGCTGTTCGACGGTAATACCATTCCTAATATCAGTTATGCCACAACGCATTCGAAGTGTGTCACAGAGATTTCTAAACACGTACGGTCCCATTCTGAAACTCTCGAAGCATCGAACGCCACTCCCTAGAACTTCAACGATGTATTGTCTTCCTTGAAGATCTGAATTTCTACACGGTCTGTTTCGTGGAACAGTATCTTCGATCTGATCAAATTGTATCATCGAGTACAAGAACACCTATTGTATACTTTGAAGCTCGTTATCACTAGAGCTATCGGCAAAGTGCGAAAACGTGCTATTCCGTGACATATTGTTTATCAACTGTACGGCTATAACTGTGGAAATAAGTTCATGAATATTTCATTAACAGTGAAACACATATATTATAACCATAGGGCATTAACATTCAACTCACACATAAAACATAACAACATCAACTTAAGCAAACACATAGTCAACATAACAGTATGAGTTAGGTCATATCAAAGTTAAAGAAACGATGCCATTCGAGGGAAAAAAAATATAAAGATGGGTCCCATGCTGATTCAAGAATGAGGACGCTGCATTATCCATTCCATTTGGTCGTCTTCCTTGAACCACATAAAAAGCTTCCTCACTGCCGGATCAAAGAGGGCTGCGCAGCTTTCACATACAGGGGATGAGGGATTCTCGTTTTGAATTTAGCCAACTCCTCCAGGGCTTCCACGATGCTATTTTTCTTAGGTTTCTCAGGGCTTGAAACCGACTTGCTTCTCTTTGGTGACGGTGGGGTTTTCTGTGACTTTTTCGTGAAACTCTCCCTGAACAGGTCAATGCACTCCTGCATTTGTGAGCTCTTTGATAGAGATCTTTTTCGCACTCGACGTCGAGACTCAGTTAGAATGGGCTCTGCAACATGGACGGGTTCATCACTCTCGTCGAAGCCTTCTTCGAGGTTGACATGTTGTTTTTGCTTTCCCTTTGATCTAGATAAGAATTCTTCATTCAGTCGTCGTTCTTCTTCTAAAGTCGGCGGTAGATCGGTCGAGGAGATGCGAAGAGCACCGGTAGCCACTGAAGAACTAAAGAGTTCCTTCTGCAGATAGTAGTGCTTGCAGTCCTTGCTTCGAAATGTCTTGTACGCCCTGTTCTTCTACACGTGGAAATACGGATGAATCCAAGGGACACTTTCAAATCATTCAAAACAACCACAGAAGCCGAACGTAAAAACACAGAAGAATGTACCTTTTTAAACATATCCCAAACATCTAGTCCGGCTGTAATGGTGTTTGTGTCTGCATCCCACCCGATGCCAGTATGCCTCACTAATTCACTGAATTTGGTGAAATTTATCTTCATTCTCTTATGCTTGTCCTTTACCTTCTGCAGGCACAGTTGCTGATCGGGAAATAGGTTTATCATCTCAGCTATAATCTCATCCCAAATATTTCCCTTCCATGACGTGGTGTGGGTTGTTCTCAATTTCTCAAGCATTATGTTGATCAAAGCAAACTCCATCTGATCAGTCCACTCGATGATCTTCTCGTTCTTAGGAGCCATGGTGCATGCACTTGGTTGAGCAGAACTTTCACACATAACAAGCAAACAAAATGAATACACATAACAAAAAAAGATGAGGTTGAAACATAATGCAATTACGCAAACAAAATACGATACAAAGGATACTCAGCCAAATCCATATATCAGCAGCAATCCACAACAACATACAACACCGACAATCACATATCCGAATGTCTTGAACTGCAAAAAAAATGGATCTGCCTATCCCATCGATTGCACAGTAGGATGGCAACGGGCACATGCCAAACATCACTACAAGGGCATGCCTTCTACTTAGAGATTTGCAGCCAGATAACAAGCAAGCAAATTCAGTGAACAGACAAGGAAGTAAAGCACCAACTGCCGGAAGCATAACACGACAACAAGGGCATTCAGTTAACAAATCAGGAAGAACAGAGCTATGAAATTGACACAGAAACGCCACATTTCACTTATAGAGCAATGACACTAGATAACCAGGGGAGGTCTCACTAAGCAGATAAGTTTGAAATTCAACTAAGTTTTGTAACCCAAAAGCATTAATTGAGATATACAACAGACGATGTTACCTCACTGCTGATGCCTTTCCAAATCAGTCTTTCGGCGGTTCTTAAACCCTAACCCGGAGGAGAACAATGCACTGGAGGGGGTTCCCAACGACGACCAAAGTCAGGAATCTCTGGCAGCCGGTGACAAACAGGACGTCCTTCGCAAATCACTCCTGAAAAAGCTCGTGCTTTTCATTGTTCTTCGCACCAACTTTGCCCCCGCTCCCCTCACGGACGAATAGCGCTTTGCAAATAATGCAGTGATATGGTCAGTAATTGATGAAATTGACAAATTCAAGTCAGTAAATGGGCAGTATCCGACCTCAATTACAAAGAAATTGTGCCGATTTCGGCCGAAATTATGTCGTGAATGCCCTAACGAAGAAGACCAAACATGTAGGAAGGAGGAGATGAAGAGGACTTCTGAAATTGTTTTCGAGCCCCTACCTAACGGCTCCTTGCTTGAGCACCAACAGCAGGGAAAAAAAAATTCTAACGACTAGTCAAACAAGCCACGGGGGGGCCACTATGTGAGTTAAAAGTTGCGGGTATTTGTCATTTTGCGGGTTAAATTGAGTTGAGTTGAGCAATTTTCACTTGCCAAACACACAGTGTTACACAATTTATACAACTATCCAAAAAAGGGATTGTAATACAGTGATACGAGTCATTGCCTAAAACTAAAAAGATTTTGAATTCAATTGTCATTAATGAGATAATTATCTGTATATCTTTATTTAACATTTCATTTTTTCATTAAGTTCATGACCTTTTTTGTAATCGAAAAATGACTAATACTGATCGAGAGTTTTTTTTTTCCCTCTTATGGTTGATGGTCACTTGTAATGAGACTCCACATCGACGAGACAAGTCAATTATGAAACCAAATTACCAAAAGTGAAATAAACGCAAATAAAATAACATCTTAATTGAAGAAAGGGAGTGCGATAGAAGATCACACGCGCCATCACCTATAAAGTATAATATCCAAAGTTTGACTCTCATAAGTAAGGTAAATATTTTGTGCTTCATTATTTAGCTTTTTATTTTATTTTTCTCTTAGTTAAGATACACGTGCTTTTTTTTGTAATGAGAAAAAAGTTTTGTTTTTATTTGAAAATGGACGTAAATGATTAATCCATTAGACGGACGGTCATGTTACGTGTAGTAGATTGGCTTAAGATACAGTGCGATATCATCAACTGAAGAATGCGATGCTCTGTCCGACACGAAGACCGTCATTTCCTCGCGGGATAAGTCGCTGCTTAGTATAAGATATAGCATCATTTGATAATTTTCTCTCCCAATTCGGGCCCACGTACCCCTTCAATCCCCACCATTGACGTGGTTGCCGAGTCGGTATTTGGACGGCTGTGATCAACCTATCCAAAGCATTTGGCGTGAGATGAGAATCTTGATGATGATGATCCAAGGCGAGAAGGGAGTGCCACGTGTAGGGGGCGGATGATGGGCTGGGGGGAGGCCACGTGGAGTACAGCACTTGGCAGAGGGAGGTAACCAACCCACATGCGTATGAGCAAATTGGCCCTTCAACACACCATCGTGAAAAATTCCTCCTTAACGCACCCGGTTTTTCTGCCCCACGCGCGCATCCCGGGCGTGTCATGTAAGTGTACGTGCATCCGTGCGTTTTTCTTCCTGCGGTCTCCAGTCCAGTCCACTTCCGGGCAGATAGGATATAATCCCAATCCATCCTCTTTGATGCTCAGAGTTTTTCCCCATCTAAATCACTTGACATTCGAAAATTTAATGCACATCGATTAATTTAGATTCTAGTAGAATCAGCTTGCTGATGAATAAACTCTCACAATCATAAATTTATTTCATTCATAAGAATTAAAATCCAACACTTTACTTAACGAAATAGGACGCCGAACTATCTAAGCCAACCAACGTCGCTATTATTGCGAGACATAACCGCAATATGTCATAAGTTAATTGGTTGATCATCCATCTTATGTGTGGGTAAAGGAAAACATCATTTATTACGAAGCCACTCATCCTCGATATGAAATTGTCAGACTTTAAAATCGATTCTCATCATTGTAATTTACGGATTTTTCCTTATTTTTCCTTTGCATTCTTTTACTAGGTTCATGTATTTCTTTCCTTAGGAAAAAAAAACAAAAGAAAAAGAAAAAGCATGCGTATGTAAAAATAAGTAAGATGACTTATTTCCCAATCTGATAAATCAATTAAACTTTCTAGTGATTGAGTATGGAACATCTTTTAAATTACGCAAAAAATCACTAATTTTAATTGTTTTCCCAAATCAAACACGAATTATTTTTTCTTACAAAAATAGGTCAATTTCCATTTCTTTTCCAAATCTAGTGTCCGTCAGTTTTTCTATTCATTTTCACTAAACAAAATTTTGTTGTGCATTAAAAAAATTCAAAATTATTGTAAAACATACATAAATATTAAAAAAAATTAAAAAAATATTGAAAAACAAAATAGTAGAAAAAATATAGAAAGTTCAATAAAAAATAAAAATAATAAAACATGAAAAATGAAAAATATTCCCAGAAATTACAGAAAACTATAAAATTTTACAATTGTTAAAAAAGAAACAAGATAAAAAATAAAAATAAAAAGAAAAATTGAGGAAAAATAAAAAAAAATTAAGAGGAATAAAAAATTAGAAAAAATAAAAAAAATTAAGAAAAGAATATGGGAAATTCAAGGAAAGATAAAATGAAATTTGAAAAAAAATAAAATAAAACAAACAATTAAGTATAGAGTAAGCGATCGACCATATGAAGAGGGAAATGTATTGATCACGTAATTATACTCATGAGATTTCCTAAGGTTATGACATGTACATGTTAAATATTTAAGTTAAAATTTTGCTTTTCAAAAAAGCTTTTTAACTTATTATACTATAGCAAATTAAATCGACCCATCAGAGATCCGTCACTGATGTTTTGCTTTGGTTACCCTTTAATTGCCTCTCAAGTCAAGTCCTTCATAGCTTAGTTCTAAGCTTTGACCTCAACTGGCGCCTGTTCGGTCTACATAAAGTCCTACAAGCTCATAACCACTAGGATAATCTCATTTCTAAAAATCCCAACTTCTAACGAAACATGTTGGACTTTATTGATTCTAATGGAGTTGACATGCCTTCCCTAGCAGTTGTTTTTCCCTCAATTTCTAGGTAAGATATAGCATGAGGGTGAGCAACTGATGGGAAACTGTGTCGACTCTGTTAGTCTTAATGAAGCCCAATAGGTTTCACTAGCAGTTAGGAGTTTCAAAGGTGAGGTTAGCTTAGTCGTTATGAAATTATTGGACTTAATGGAGACTGAACAAGTGTTAATTGAGGTCGAACTTAGAGATGAGTTATGATGGGCTTCACTTTAAGAGGCGAATAAAGGATAACCAATATGGAATGTGAGTGGTGTGGTAGACATAGTGAAGGAGAGATGTTAGTCTTGAATGATCAATTGCTCCGATGAAATTTTAGAATTAATTAAACAAGGATATAATAAGTTAAAGTTAAAAGATTTTTCTCAAAATTTAAAGCAAAATTTTAACTTAATATTTAGTATGTAAATTAATTAATCTTTCGAAATCTCATGAGGACAATTATCCAATTAATATACATCCCTCTTTGCGTCTTAGGTCACTTACTCTATATTTAATTGTTTTAATTTTTATATTTTCTTGAATTCATTTTTTCATTTTTTCATTGAAAAAATTATTTTCTCATTTAATTTTTCTTACTTTTCTCAAATTTTTTATTTTCTGAATTATATATATATATTATTTCTATATATTTTTGTAAAAGTTTCTAATATTTATGTACTTTTTCCTTAATTTTCTAATTTTTTAAATTTTACTTTTACTTTTGTATTTTTTCAATTTTTTTAACATATCTAAAACTTTCTATCTTATTTATATTTTTTTTCCATTTTCTCTGAATGTTTTATATTTATTTTCTAAATTTTAAATTTTAAATTTATATTTGATTCCAATTTCTTTAAATTTTTATTTAATTTTAAATTTTTCTTAATTTTTTTTGAATTATTTAGATTTTTTGGAATTTTTAGTGCATTTATATTTTTTTTAATTTTTAATGCAATGTTAGTATTTAGTTTGCCACGTCAGGGAAAATAAAACGGGAAACTGATGGATACTAGATTTGGGAAGGGAATGAAAGTCGACGTACTTTTGTAAGAAAAAATTAGTTCGTACTAGATTTGAAAAAATCGAAAAAGTTCATGATTCTTTGCTCAAATTTTCCCTTAATAATGTCAATCTCTCATTTTTTTTAATTTTTTTTAGTTATCTAGTGGGTAAAGAAATTTGTTTAGTTATTCTAGCTCACATGAAAATTATTGCATTTTGATGAAGTGATCATGCTTATCAGCCTGCTAAGGCTCTACTCGAGGCATCATATTTCTACTTAGTCGAACATATGCATTTGTAACCGAACTTGTGGATATATTTCAATATATTTTCGTGATCCAAAACGTAAAACATTACACGCTGGCCGCAGTAAGAATCAACGATACATATTTTCATTGTAATATGAAAAAAAACGCCGATCAAGCCAATATGAAATATCAGTATCAATCTTTTTCATTTTGCATGTTGAATTTATCCAATAAATATTATATGGATAATCAATGTATATGTAAATTTGAAGTTGACACAAATCCAAACCCAAAATCCGAATCAAAGCACATTCTTTTTTTGATAAGTAAATCAGAACCCATTGATTTGGCATGTAATTTGCGGATAGACAATAAAAAAAAGAATTACTTTTCATATAAAGAAAAGAGAAAAAAAAGAGAACTACTGAGTACTGAGAGAGAGAGAGAGAGAGAGAGAGCCCTCTCTCTAATATCTCTCTGTCTGTGTGAGTTTTTTTTTTTTTTTTAACACAAGAGAGACAGACACAACAAAGCGCTGCCTCAAGCAGAGGAGAGATTTGAGGAAACCAAAAACCAACGAAAGACGGAAAAAAAATCTTCTGAGGAACACAACAACACAACACAGAGGAGAAAACTGAGACTCACTGCCCCCTTTGTACAATCACCTTGGAATATCGAATTTATGCCCAGGGATTGAGCAATGTCCCCACCCCCGACGAGTCTTCTTCACTGATACAGAGGTGATCCCTTGGACACTAAATCCGCCCCCATTTCCCTACCCAATCCCCCTTTTGGGGTTTGCCCTAATCGCTTTGAATCGAGCCTCCCCTTTCCTTTCCCCCCTTCCCCTTTTGATCGATACCCATGTAGGCAACTTAGGGTTCTTTCACTTCTTTCGTGGATAAAGAGGATACCCACTTGCTTAAGTCCCTCGGTCCCTTCCCCCAATTCCCGGAATTGCATAAGAAAAAACCCTAGTGCTCATCTGGGTCCTCTCCTAAGTGTTGCTTCGATTTCTTTGCTCAGTGGGTTCTTGTGCTGGATTCTTTTTTCTAGGTTTGCTGCGGATCGTGCCCCGGAAGCTCCCCGATTTCGGAGTCAGTGTTTGCCGGGTTAGGGTTTGATCAGTTGCTCGCGCCGGCTCCGATCTTGTATGGGCATGGGAGTTTTGGTGCGTGTGGAACTAAAATTTGGGCCTTTGTGCTTAGTTTGAGATTGGGATTGGGATTGCTCCGGGGGCTGCTGAATGAATGAAATGAGATGACTGTTGTCTGGTCTTGAGGTGCCTCTGCGCATTTATGGGACTGCCCCCCAAAGGCAGTGGACAGCAGATTTAGCTAGTGCTTGGTTTTGCGCGGAACTAGTGGCTTCATGGTTTTTGCTGCTTTGGAGCTGCAATTGATCTATACTGTGGAATGATCAGCTTACTTAGTTCGGGTCTGAAAGTAGCGGTGGTGATGGTTCTGTATCGGCATCGCAGGCGGCACAGGATATCATCTGATCACTGCAGCCATCTTTCGTTCTTCCAGGAACCGTTCCAGTCAACAAAATTCCGACAATAAATGACTCTGCTTAAGTTATCTGTTCTGTCCAAACTTTTAGTTTGATATCGGGATTAGCTAAAATAAAAACCGGTGTGGTTGTCAAGTGTGATTTTGAACTGAAGTTTTTGGGATAACTCTGTTCGATATTTTGCACGTTTCGAGGTGGACCAGTTTCACCATAGGGGCATTGCAGTGCTTTGAAGCTCGGATGATTTCTGTTACATGGTGCATGAAGGGGAGCATGGTTTATGGTTCTTCCTCTTCTGGGCACTGCTCCTATTAGGAAGTAACTTTAGAAGTGCTTTTCTCTGGAAGGTGCTAGTTGTGTGGAGATATGTCTCGCTGCTTTCCATTTCCTCCACCTGGATATGTAAGGAAGGCTGGAGCTGGGTCAGTAGACAATGTGGACTTGCTGAAACAGGTTAATGATCTTCTCTCTTATATGGCTACTCTCCTTTTATGACACAGAAATGACTGGTATTGCCATTATGATTCTTCTTGATCATTGATGTTGGTGATACATAAAAAGTCGCTGGCATAAATCTGTTGGACTCTTTGGACGAGAATTCTCTGGCTTAGAATTACAGAATTTCTAGGTATTGGCCTCAGGATTACAGAATTTCTATGAGGTTCATTAGTATAGGATGAGTTTATGGGAACTGCAATTGGATATAAATTACTTGCTTTTGCTAGCACATACATCATATTTTGGCCTACTTTAGGCTTTCTTTCTAAATTTTGTTGATTAAACTTTTACTTGACTGGTTTTGTGTGAAGTTCCTAATCAGCTGATAGGTTACTTCTTTTTCTTTATTCATCACTTTTGGTCTACATGTAATGCTTTGATGAGGTACTAAGCCTAGAATTAATAGTATATGCATTCAGTGTTTACTTCAATGTATTTGGATGTGATGTGGATGACATGAAGGGATTGTTAGCTGCCGGATACACTAGGAGCTTTCGTATTACCTTTTCACTCCTCCTCGAATCATGAGAGAAGTTCTATAATTTTGTTTGAGTATCCTTTTCTCTTTCTTGGGCTGCTTTATATTATAGCTCTCACTGTTCACAGTCAAGGAGACACTATTGGTCGTCTTGGATGTTTCCTTGTTATCTCTTTGAGTAGTACATAGATACATATGTTGCTTTCTAGAGCATCTTGTCCTAGAATTTTCTTAGCCAGCTAAGCTAAAATTGCATATCCAAAATAGTTAGAGCAACCTGAAATTGCAAAATTTATGAAGCAATTCCTCTTTTAAAGATTATTAATTCATAGAAGTTTCTCATCTGCGTATACCAACGAGAGAAAGCTATCTTCAGAAGAGTGCTGTTTATCTAAATCTCTTTTCGTGGAGAAGAGGAACAAATATGTCCGTAGAAAAAGTCTTGCCCTAGCCCATAATTTGTCCATGATTGTTTCTGGTATATTTTTTTTAACCTATGCCATTTATGTAGAAGAGTTCTGTGGAGTTTTTGCTGTTATGGAATTAATTTCACTTGTCTATGGTTATCATGGATGTCAAAAGTGTGACGAGTAAAGGCTGTAATTTGTTATTTAGCTGTTATGCAATTAATTATGGACACAAAGAACAAAAATCTTTGTGTGGACTTTAGCGAGATCGAAAACAAGATGTTTAAATTTTAAGTATAGTTTCTTTACTTGAACTGCAGATGTGATGTGTGTGTCGATCTACATAGGAGAACACTGAGAGATGCTTTCTGTAGGATTATCTGGCATGCCATTTGAGTAGTGAAAAGCTATTTTTATGTTATATGAATCAACTATTATCAATTGGCAGAGACTTGTAATTAAGACATGAATGACCACTGATTTCAGTCACGTTACATTAAATCCATATCTAACCATTTGGAAAATGTAGCCGGCTCGGTAGGTTACTATATGTGAGTGAAGCAGCTGTTAAGAACTACTGATCAGCAACAACTAACTTGACATGCTAGACTCTTAAATTTCAAAAGCTTCTGAAAAAATAATGTCTTTGATTTTTGCAATAAGTAGTTGCGCAAAATGCAGGAGAAAGCACGAAACTTCCTGTTAGAGATATGTTAGAGTAGGTATACCAAGTAAATGGATAAAATTTGATGTTTCTTGACTTAGTTGCTGGAGCTAAAGAAATGCATTGATAGGATTGCCACAGTAAATTTTGATCATTACATTCCCTGGTCGAAAGAAGATAAGATTGAAAATTAATATGACGGAGGGCAAGGAACAATTTCTCACTAGTAAACCAGTGTTCTTTCTCTATATTTCTCACTGGTTTATGATGTTCATCATGATTGGGCCCTGATATGCTCAGTTCTATTAAATGTTTCTCTCTTTCAGATCCAGCTGCTACTGCGAGTCTCTGATGATAACATGAAATTATATCTGCTGCTTAATGATGCCAATGACTTCAATATCCTTACTGTGAGTATCACGGTATGGGGGTTTGGATGGGGTGCTTATTTACACCTTGATATTAGCTTTTAGTACTTCAGGAGGATAACTTAGTCAAAAAATTCTTTTCCATCTCGGTAAGTAGTTTCTTCTCGTATATATATCGAATCGCCTCTCATCATTTCCACCCTACACGCGCAGAGATAAGCTTCTTGTTCTTCTAGCTATTGGTCGAGATGAATTTTGATGACTTTAGGAAAATCCCTTTTAAAGCTTGAAGGTGCTCCCGAAGGGCGCTTTTTCGCTCAAGAGGTTATTTCAATAATCAAACCAAACAAAAAATCCGTTAGGGTATGACTAAGGCCAGTGATATCTTTGAAAACTTGCAAATATTATGAGCCCTATAATCCTAAAACTACCTATAGTAAGCTTCAATAAAAACATTTGATGGTGCCACTATTTGTAGAGCTTAAAAATCCGTTAGGGATGGCAATTGTTATATGCCGAATGTTTACCTTCTATAAGCTCTTCCTGAGAATAGTGCCACTATTTGTAGAGCTTAAAAAACATTTGATGGTATTTCAAAGGTGTATATAACATTTGTACTTTTAAAATTGAATATATGCAAAGACTGACCTATACTAGATGCTTGCTTGTACTTTAATTTTTCCATTTTCTTTCCAATAGCTGCTACCCTGCATTAGTCTCTCATTATTGAAGCTTACTATAGGTAGTTTTAGGATTATAGGGCTCATAATATTTGCAAGTTTTCAAAGATATGATTAGTCTTATGTTGTTTTGGTCATGATGAAGTCGTTAATGCATTGAGACATGAAAAATTATGAGGTTGTGAGTCCTTTTGTATCTCTTATTGAATATAATTCGTCTCATCCAATAATAGGAATGTAAGAAACTGCTAGCTTCCTGCCACCATCTCTTGAAAAATAGTTCCCAGGTGATGTTTAGTGCTTTTGGTGTATTATTTTTCTCTGACGGGATGGAGATTGATTTTGATACAGAACAGAACAGGAATCAGCATGTTGCTCTACATACATGGTTGTTGAGAAGCTTATTAGGAGTATATAAGCAATAGGCAGCTAAGCCATTTTTAGCTTTATATATAAGAAGTGAAGCTTTCACTGATAACAGGAGACAGCTGGTGGTGAAGCAGAACTTGAGGACAAAATTGAGTGTGGGATCTAAAATAAATGTCGGTTGTGATAGCGAATCAGCTTAGCAGATGAATTTGATGAAACATTGGAAACCAATACTATTTAGTACTTATCTACTATGATCTTTATAAGAACTGAGTCCAAGCATATAACTTTACTTTTGAGCCTAAAGAGTTTCAGTCACTTGGATGGCCCTAGTTTCTTTCGACAATTGTGAGAATGTGTCCCTATCTATCGTGTTATCAATTCTATTCCACTGAAAGAAACTAATCCTTGCTTTTATTCAAATAAATTAATAAATATAGTAGTACTTGTAGAAGTAGACAGAGGAATAGGGATGAAAAGTGATACTTGCCTTGTAGGGGTTTCATCATCACTTATTGCGGGAGCTAGATATTTTCTTACAGATTATTGCGAAAAGTAATTTCATGTTAGTAGTTTTCATCTTTCTCATAATATCTTTTGATCCAGCTCAAGAAATATAGCAATATGACCTCTTTGGATGTTAAATGTATGACCTCTTTGGATGTTAAATGTTGCACTTAAAGAACAGCTTTTTGAAAAATCTTGAAGCAGCAGCTGAGATTTCTAACAAGATGATTATACTTTAGTATTGTGAAATGGAGATCTCTCTGATCTAATTCTGTATAAACTCTGTTCTGCGTTTGCATTGACTTTCTATTACTGTGTGCTACATTGTCATTCCTGAGGTTTCGTTTGGCCATCCCTATTTCTATCTGCAATTGTACATCAGTTAACTCCCATTAGTGACCATTACAACACAGAAAGGAGACGGGAGAAATTACCATCTTGGAGGAATTTATGTTCCACTTGTGATTTATATTTCTCAGGATGTATATAAAGGAACTTTATTAATTTTGCTTCACTTTAGTGTTGATTGGGGATCAAATAAATAGACTAAAGTCTCTAACTTCCTAACATTGCGTTAGACGTGGGGATGATAGAAGCTTATACTGCCAGTGGTATTTGCATGGGAATGTTACTATCATTTTCTTTTTTGCACTGAAGGAGGCTATAGAGGATTAAAATTACCTGGGTGATGTGGAATGATATTGTAATCATCCAGAGATGAAATTGTTAAATCACTCAATTGATATTCATAGCCCTTATGACAACTCAAGCTCTTTTTCCTTGTATTTGGATTTTTGGATAAGTATCTTTTTAATTTCTATTACTTTACCTTTTGCTTAAATATTTATAAAGGACATAAAATAGAAACTTAGGAAATGTATAACATTTAAATCTAATGTGGATGTCTCTGACATATAAAAAATGTACAGTTGATTATTTAGAATATTACTTATTATTGAATTATTTGTTGTACTTTCTATAATGTATTAGATAGTGTTATTAAATTTTAATACTGCAAATATTTGCTGATAAAGTACTTTATATTCCTAGATAAATATATAAATAATTAAAAACAGTTGATACAATATCAAATTAATCATTTGGAATGTTGATATTTCTATTACATAAAAAAATATACAGTTAAAACTATTTCGAATAGCAATGCTTATTAAAGTATTTCTTATGTATTTTATTTGTATCATATTTCATGAAACTGTAATTGTTATATGCTCAAAAATATAATATATATCTTTATATATTAAATAACAAAAAGCAGTTACCTAAATGAAACTTTATATAAGTTGTAGATTTGTATGATACATCAAGTCAATAAGGAACACTTATGTTTGTTATATTTTATGCTTAGATAAATTCATAGGTCATGCAATATGCTATGTTAAAAGTATTTGTTAATACTTATTACGTTGGAATTCTGCAGACAGATTACGCGAATTTCTTAGTTTGAATTCTACGCATGTTAGAGTTGTCTTCTTGATGTCCAAGAATTTCTGCCTGCTTGCTCATGCCAACTAAAATCTTTTGATTAAATTTTTTCCGTTTATCTCAATTTGCAGGATAAGCATAGAGAGAAGAGGGATAAAAGGGAGAAGAAGGATAGAGAGAAGCGAGAGGGTAAAGAGAGAAAAGAGAAAGATCGGAGTGATGAGAAGCAGAGGGACAAGAAAGAGAAAAAGGATAAACACAGAGACAAAAAGAAGGACAAGGAGAAGGAAAAGGAAAAAGAAAGGGATAAGGAAAGAGAAAAGGATCATAGCAGTTCCTCTAATGACAAGAAGCTTCCAACACAGATTGGACGCATCAATGAAGAGAAGACTTTTAATGAAAAAGGACCCTTACTGTCTAGGTTACCTGCTGGGCAAACTGGGGAAATGTCCATATCGAAGGAGAAGGAAAGGGAGAAACAGAGGAATAGCACTCCTGATGGGAAGAGACCTGCTGGGCAAACTGTTGATAAGATCATTTCAACCAATAATAATTCATCGAGGGATATCGGTGATAATAATAAATATGTGCAGGAGCTTGAAAAGCGTGTAGGAAATGACAGGAACAGTGGAACCCAGCTGGCCGAGAAATATATGGTTGCAGAGAGGAAAAAAGATGAAGGCATGGTTCCTTTTTTGGCAAAGCCTACTGCTGGTGTCAGGCCGGAAGGGAAAGAACGTAACAAAGAACGAAGAGACAATGAACAGAAGGTGGAAAGGGTTAATGGGATTTTGAAGGTCCGGAATTTTAGTGGAGCTGTTCAAAGTAGAATCCTGGAAGTACCTACACCATTGGAGCAGTGTGTTGAGAAGGAAATTGAATGGAGGGATAAGTTAAAGGGTAGAGAAGATGTGGATAAGCGGGCAGATAAATGGAAGGAGAAAGATGGGGAGAGAAAGGGCCAAGAGAAAGTGAAGGAGTCGAGTAAAGAGAGGAAGGAGGAAAGATCAAAGGAGAAAAGTGAGCGTAATAGACATAATGAGCAGGAAGGGTTGAGATCAAGCAGAAAGAATGAGATGCTAAGTAGCCCACTTACAAAAAACCTGCAAGAGCCTGTAAAAGAGCCTGACAAAACTGTAGCTGCTTCTGAAAATGTTCTTAAGAAGAGGAAGGATCCCGAAACAAATGGGTTTCTGCATGGTGAGTTCTATCCTATCACCGTATAGATTCGTTGAACTAGAGGAGGTTTGGAAATAGGATTTCTTTTTAGCTTTGGCTGCTATTCTCACCATATTCCATCACCTGCAAGCATGGAAACTAATTTTTTCTTTTGAAGAGTTACATCTTATAATCTAAAAACCTTACTTATCCCCATAAAAATTTTTGGTCATCAATTTCAAATGGTGATATCCTTGAAATTATTTTGGTTATCATATATCCTTGTCTTTCATGTTGTTTTGGTTGGAAGCTGAGTTTATACAGGCAAATGCCTTTAACTATGAACTACCTTTCAATGTCAAAAGCAGCTGCCTTTTCTAGGCTATGGATTCTTATTTCAACCATCCCTAGGCTGAGTCTGGCTCACTGTAGCCATGAGATTTCAGGTTTTCTTTTTTTAAAAAAAAAAAAAACAATCAGCTAGTTCTTTTAAAACTGGAGGACTGGGAGTCATCCATATCAATTTTTTTTTGGTTTTGAACACTCCCAATTTTCTGGATATTTAAAACAGGACTACTGTAAATTTTTTGGCCTTGAGTTGATGACTTGATCTTGGACCTTCTTACAGCCAACGAAATCCGATCCAACAAGTTGCAGAAACAAATGTTGGCCTCTCGGTCCCTCTTGGAGAATGGCCGGACATTGGAACCTTTCGCTTCTTCCCAGGTTGCTCCCCCCTTGCCTGGGCCCACTAATAATAGCAACAATATCCTCGAGGCAAATAAGGAGAAAAGGAAAATAAATGGGGTCACTGAGAGTCGACCGACACGTCCTGCATCTTCCCCCCTGCAAAATCAACAGCCCACTACACAAGCTGATCTATTACTAGCTGAAGTGCCATTGGTAAGACCACCTCATCCTGACTCCAAGCATCTCGACGAGATACTAAGTAGAGTCCCAAGAATGGAGGAATTGCCTGAATTGGACGATGACCAAAGCTGGCTCTTTCACAGCAATTGTGAGGATTCAAAGAAGCCAAAATGGGGTCACAGGGTGGATGACGTGACCTCTCAGGTTTGGGGAGAATCTCTTCACATAGAGTCAGCTGATATTTATGCTCTGCCTTATGTGATCCCCTACTGATGAGAGTTTTCGAAGTAGACATGGTTCTACACCCTTTGGGATCTCCTTTAGCTACCACAGAAGAGTGACCAGCAGATTGATCTTCGAGATGGCATTTGCATAATTTCTATGATCTTGCTTGCATTCATTTGTGAATGTTAGGTCAGCTTCCTTCAGCTTCCTTCGGGGCTTCTGTGGGCTTATTTGCTTCCACCTGCAAGTCTCGATCTGATTACCAGTGGAAGACTGGGACCGAGAGAGCGAATTTGTTTCATTCGTTGCTGAACTTGAAAGGGAGCCCAATTGGGTTGCTGCAAGGAGCGGAGGATTTTTGATTGGCTTGTGGAAATTCTCAAATCGGAGGAGGGAGCATATGATTGCAATGCTTTTGTTTCTTCTAACTGGGGAGGCAAGGGAAGAGAAGCAGAGGGCTGCCCCTGTTTTCAGCAGCACTCCGATCACAATTTTGATTTGTAACATAGAAAATGAACTCTTCTTTTTTACATAATATTATGATAGAGAAGGAATTTATTCAAACAGGAAAAGAGAAAAAAAAATGGAGGAACTTGATTCGCGATCGATTCACTCAAATTTCTCCTTGCTGCTCTGCTGCTGTTTACATAGTCCCATCTTATTTTCGAGCTGATCTGGTAGACGAAAATCATGGGGTTCTTGGTGATTTTGACTGGTCCTTCGTACTTCAAACAATTGTGATCTTAATTTTTTTTTTCTCTTGATCTCGACCGATGAATAAAAGCTACATTGCTCGGCGAAGGAGGTCTAGGGTGGAATGGGGAAGGACATTCATATATGACTAGATAATGACCTGGGTTATATTCTCGGAACTGGAAGATTTATCGTTAAGAGAGCCATTTCCGGAAGTGCTTTCTTCTATTCTGCATTCAGAGCATGACCGGGAAGTTTCTCCGTATTGAAATGTTATCGAGCCCTTAGTTCTAATACATTAATGGAAAGATGATACATCTGAGAAAGATTTTGTACCAACTGGTTACATTCGAGAAAGATTAATGCCACGACTTAATTTTTTCGATATCATTGGATATGTTAAAAAGTAGCTTGCGTTCATGTACAACCATGACCTAAGGAGGAACCGCGATAATGGAGAGAGTTGGTTGACGAACTTTTGAGGAAGAAGCCCATCACATTTCTGGCCTGATTGCTTTCGTGGAGGCGAGATGTACACATATGTAAATCACATCAACTCCACTTAGGCAAACAAACACTAAATGTGATAGATAAAATTGAAAATTCGCGAAATTTTTCTGAGACAAATTTAAAGTGGAGCTAAATTTGAGATAGAAACAAAAAGAAAATTGAAATTTTTTAAGGTGATAATTTATCAACGTGATAAAATGTGATATTTCTATTTAAATGCGTAGCACCGTCCATTTTAAAGGTCAGTCTAACGGTGAATTTTTAAATACTATACTTTTGAATAGAAGTATTGCAATAAAATCCCTTTTAATAATTCAAGTTGAGTTGAGACACAAGAAATAAAATGTTACGGGGGATTTTGCACTCGCGGCTTGCCATGGGAAAAAATTCAACCAATCAAACAATGAAATTCACAATAAGAAATGAAAGTGCGAAATGGTCACGTGGGTTGTGGGGTCCGTTATCGAAAAGGGCAAAACAGAAGGGTTTGGCTCTCTATAGTTTGCGTTTACGGTGTATTAAAATAATATTATTTATTCATTTAATTTTTTAAATTTTCCAATGACCTGCAATTTGATATTCGAAAGTCTCAATGAATCTCCACTAATTAGTTCAAGTCAAATTAGGCCCATTAAAAATAATTCGTTTGAGAGAAATGGATCAGTTTTAATTTTTTTTACTCTCAATTACTATTTTTTATTTAACTATTAAAATAATATTATTTGTTCATGTAATTTTCTAAAATTTTTCTTGATTTGGACTTTGATATTTGGAAGTCTCAATGAGTCCCCATTAATTTAGTTCAAGTCAAATTGGGCCGACTAAAGGATAAAACTCACCAAATTATAAATTTTCTCCATTAACGATACTCGAATATTTACTTACAATTTTGAATTCTTTTAAAAAATTCATGAAAAGATCTCAAAATAATGTTTTCTTCAAATTAACCCTTAATTTTCATTTCAAGGCTTAATATTAGTAGAGTTAAAGTGCATCATCCATAGCAGGGTGGTATATTAGAAAAGAATATGGAAATTTTATACTGAAAAATTGTTTTTTTATCATAATATATATTTTTATTTATTTACATTTTCTATTTTTTAGTCTCCAACTTGATATTTGAAAATTCAATGGATCGCGACTAATCGGTTCGAGTCGATTCGACCAACTAAAGGGTAAACCTTTATTAATCATGAATTTTCTCCATCCATGACACTCGAATTCAAGCCCTCGTTTAAGTGGTGTATGTGTCGAATAACCTGAAAACCTCACATTGTTTACATATTTCTAATTTTGTTTCCTTATAATGTTGATAAGGAAAACTACATGGAAAGACCTCAAAATAACAATTTTTTTAAAAGATTGGCCCCAATTTTTATTTGTCAAATCTTAATACATGAGTGAAAGTGCATCGGTCATATCTGGTTGCATATGAAAAAATGAATATGCTTCTTTTTAACAAGATCAATTAAATAAGTTAATAAAAAATTGAAAGAAATTGTCATATTTTAATTTTTCAAAATCTATTATTTATTTATTTTTGCACTGATCTTTCTATTCTTTAAAAAAATCAAAGGCTTTCAAGAAAAGTTTCTGTAAAATAGTTTTTTTAATTGGTCCTCAATTTTTATATTACCAAAAATTAATTGGATAAATTAATAAAAAAAATGTATTTCACATGATTTGGAGTCAATATGATCTTCTAGAAAATTAGATGAAGTCTTGACATACAAATTAAGATATAGAAATTTTTACGTCATATATCTCATGGTTTTATCATTTTCTTAGATTTATCTCATGCTTTAAAACGAAAAAGGCTTATGGTTTACATCTTATTCTAAAACTATCACGACGTCAATTTATACCGTCAATAAAATATAAATGGTCATCAAATCTATCACATAGTTTTAATTTTTTCTTAAATCTATCTTATGATTTTGATTTTTTTCTCAAATTTATTCCAAGTAAAGGGCCACAGTGGCAAGGATGGACCCACTTACGTTCCACGTCAGCAACACCATATTGTCGGACAAATTAACGTTGGAATAGACCCAAAACATATAAATTATGAGTATTTTTTAATAATTTTTAAATCATAAGATAAATTTTAAAAAATGATCAAATTATATATATGACATTAAACCCCTAAAATATAATAATTTTGAAAATGTAATAAATTAAGATATGACCGTCACGAAAACTGTCTGCCACCTAGTGTTGCTCATCTTCAATTTCCTGCGGTCACCTCCCCATTTTCCTGTTTCAATCCCATCTTCCTCTGTCAGCGCCTTAATACCCTTTCCAACATAATAAAAATCACTTTTGTCCTCACTTTGTCTCTAATCATCATACAAAGGAATGAAACGAGAGGCTGAGGTTGGTTTGCTCCCTCGAATTTTTATACTTTAATAAAATTTACATATAATTTTTTAAATTTTATAAAAAAATTTATACTCAACCTTCTTAATTTGAAAATATTATCTTAAATATTCACCCTTATTAAGATCTTCCCCCAAAATACCCTCATCATACGTATGAGATCTTATTCCACCACGTCCTTCTTAAAATTTGTTTGGATCTAAATGTATATATCGGGTTGAAAGAGAAATTGATAGCACAATTGAACATTTTAAAGCTGGCGCAATGGCAGAAGGGTTTAAAACCCGCGTCAAGCTAGAATATGATGAGACATTCAGCTCGATAGTTAGGCTCGCCCCCTTCCGTCTCTTTCATCGATTCCATTCGTCGGAGGTGTCTAGGAACTGAGTGTCATATGTTGCTAAAACGATCTGGATTCGCCACAATCTTCATGAGCTTCGTATGGTCCTTTCCTCTCCATGACAGATTTCTTTTATGATAATATTTGTGTGACTTAAACTTGCGGCCAATCCCATATTTCATGCTCTACGGAGCACATTGACCTTAATTTTCATTTTGCCCTTGAACGTATAGCCTCTAGCGATTTTCATGTAATTAATATGTCTATGGCAACAGTATAATCTTTAATAAGAGATGACTCCCACCCTCGATTGATGGGGTTATTGAAGGATATTAATTAGGAGATTTATGATTATTCATGAGCATATACTTTTGACGTCCTTTATTTTTTTTTTCCCTAAACTAATCAGGCCGTAGCTTAATACTAAATTAAATTAAATTACTAGCTAACGGGGTAAAGAGACCCCAATAATATTACTAGGAAGGAGAGTCTAGATACTTTAATATCTTTTTTTTTTTAGTATATGTCTTGGTGTCCAGAAGCCCTTGATTAATTCAGTTCGAGCCGGGTGGTTCACTAATAGAGTAGTTCTCTCAACATGAATTTTTTCCATTCACGGAACTTGAAAAATGTGGATGAAATCCTACCATGGATATTGTTATGTAATCTTGAGTATTGCTCCATAAATATATTTGCCTATTTACTTGAGCAGAATTAAGTGAGGCAAATTATTCTTCTCAATTTTTTTTTGCCAAACCTAACAATCATAATTTTCAAGCTCATCTATTAATTCCTTACCTTACCAAAACGTACCGATTAAATGTCCTGAGCCATCGTAGAGGCATGTGCAAACTCCAGCTAGAGGTCCAGACAGGCCTTTATTACAGAAAACTGCACACACACACACACACACATATTTTTTGGGTGAAAAATGCACATATATAATTAATCGGTTCATATACGATACGTGACTTCTAATTTGGGGCCCTCCATCATCGCCACCACCACCCCCATTAAATAGAAGCATTCAGCCCCTAACTGCCCTCTTCTTCATTGTCCAATAGCCATCTCCCACCCATGTCAGCTTCATTAAACCTCCCAACCAAACCCTCATTTCATGGAATTATTTCATTTTGGCCCTCCGGTTCCTTTGCCTACTCAACTTGTCCCATAAATTTCATATTCCTCTTTTCTTAATTCATTCTCTTGGTTAATGTTCATTTGTCTCACAACCCAAATTTTTAGAATTGGCAAAAGTTGTTATTGGACTTTAGTTGCGCGAGTGATCGATCAATATGGCAAAGAGACCCGTATTACTAAGTAATTAGAATATCAATCTTGATTGGTTATTGTTTATACCTGACATATTTTGCCTAGTTAAAATTTATTTTAGATCTGTTTCAATTAGCTATTGTGCTTGTAATATGTTTCTCTCTCTGTTTTTTTTGGAGGTCCATGGTTCCAATAAAGGGGTAGACGAAACATATACAGTAAAGGTATACCGGAAGTTTTATTAGAGATAATCGAATCCATAACCTTATGATTAGGGGCTAGAAAGTTTAAAGAAGGTAACTTCTATTATAACTAGGCTGGCTTTTTTTTTTTGATGTGTACCCTAGTATCTAGAGTCCAATGGATTTGACTAATCCAGTCAGGAGATCGAGCATTAAAGATTATTTTCCCTCCCAACAAGTGCGCTTTTCGGGGTTCGAACTTGTGTTCTTCTCCTTACGGGAGTGAGCTGCTTACCACTAAACCAACACTTTTGTTGGTAGTAGGCTGGCTTTTTTGGTTACGATTAAGCTTTGCCAGTAGAATTTTATCCCTTAGTGTATAGAGTGGACTAAAACTGAATTAGTGTTAAATTATCAGATATTAGAATCCACTTTAAAAATAAAAATTCACATAATAAGGTTATAGATAGGTAGACATTATCTGACGGTGATCACGTGGCATATTGGATATCCCAAAGCCCACACGTATGTATGTTAATGATAATTCTAAAACTAGAATCCTTTCGCTGTACATGTGAATTAAATTTTTTTATAGTTATTATGCTTATGATATGACATACTAGCACTGCCACATCCACATGATATTGGAAAGTTTTCCTAAAGTTGAAGCAAGCAATTCACATCGGAAAATTAAATGAAAAAATCTTTAGCAAATAAAATTGGTTATATTTCACCACCTATTAGGTTAAACTCTTGAGTTGTATATTGACTCATTTAGTTTATAAGCACAGTGAAAATTTAGTACAATATTGTATAGATGCTACATAATTATGTGACATGTGAGAGCAAATGTAATCTCTGCGTTACCGCATGAGAGCATTTTCACATCAGAAAGTTAATGAAAATAAGATGGTTGAATTTTAGCACTTGGGATAGTTTTCAAATTATAAGAGGAAACTATCACTGTTATCCCTCTACTTGCACAATACCATCAATTTAGTCTCTCTACTAATTTTGCCACCATTTTAACCCAAACATTTTCATTCCGCTTATCAATATGGTCCTCGACATCAACCAACTTAACGAAATGCTCACGTGGATGCCTAGCTGGACCTGACGCAGTCAATGAAATTGTTTTTTTAAACCGGAGGCATGAGCCATGCATGAAATGGCACCGTTTTAATTGCCTATAACATAGAGGCTAGTAACACAGCAAACATGTAGCACACTGCTCAGAATAGTCATTGACTGGTAACATAATAGAGTTATGGCAAATGGACAGAACATGCACTGCCAGGTAACATAACATAATCGTAACACACTGGTCACAATAGACCATTCAAACATTGCATTTGCTCGGGTAAAAGTATTAAAACATTGCAATTGCATTTGCATTTGCCTAGGTTAAATTAAAACGTCAGAATAATGCAGGGCAGACCATTGGAATTGCAACTAGTCAGGTAAAAGAAGAGAATAGGTAAAAGAAGAGAATATGCACCAAATAATCGATTTCCATTACTTCGTCATAAGTTACATATAACACAGTTGGAGTGGCTACAATAATATACTACCTCATTTGCAGCAGTTGCAAACAGCTATTCCAACATTTCACGAACATCTACCAACAACAAAAACCTAAACAGCTATTCCAAGAGACAAAACCTAACAACAGCTTCTAAACTACCAAAGCACCAACATCACAATGCAGCAACCTATTTTAATCATTCAAGCCTAACCAAACAGCACCCATCCTTAGAATGCAACAGCCTTGAACGACAATGGCCAGCAACATCACCAACATCACCACCAGCATTGCCAAAATCCAACATACACAAGTAAGTTTCTTCACCTTTCTCTCGTAATGCACAGTTCTCCTCCTCAGTTAATTAACCACTCTATGTTCCTGGGATAAATTTGGAGTGCTCATCAACTGATCTTCCCACTCAAAGTAGCCACAACACATTGCCCCGTTCTTCCAAAATGAGCATCTAAAAAAATGGCATTTTAGGGTTTGCATTGGTGTTAGAAATCATCCTCATAGCTTTTCACCCGCAATTGCAGAAGAATCCTGGTGCTTCGGTGATGCTCGAGCTGCTCCGTTCATACGAACCTTCTGAATTCCTCCAAGGAGAGTCGGATCGAGACTGGTTGCTCTTCCTCAGCTCCAACGTCGTCTTCAACGACAGAAAAGGGGTTGGATTTTGGGAATTAGGGTTTGAAATCAAAAGAATTTTGGAATTATGGGTCAGAATTAGAAGCTCTCAATCTCAGCTCCAACGTCGTCTTCAACGAGCCTTTCAACGACAGAAAAGGGGTTGGATTTTGGGAATTAGGGTTCGGAATTAGAAGAATTTGGGAATTAGGGGAATTAGGGTTCAAAATCAGATGATTTTGGGATTTAGGGTGCGAAATCAGAAGCTTGATTTGGGAAATTAGGGTTGTCCGTTCGATTTTAGGGCTTTTGCTCGAGAAGGGACAATCAAAACGGTGGTGTTTTCAAGCGTTGTACGGTTAGAGGTAATTAAAACGGTGCCGTTTCATGCACGGCTCGTGCCTCCGGTTTAAAAAACAATTTCATTGACGGCGTCAGGTCTAGCTAGGCATCCACGTGAGCATTTCGTTAAGTCGGTTGACGTTGAGGACCATATTGATAAGCAGAATGAAAACGTTTGGGTTAAAATGGTGGCAAAATTAGTAGATGGACTAAATTGATGGCATTGTGCAAGTAGAGGGATGACAGTGATAGTTTCCTCAAATTATAATCCAACTCTACCTAACTCAATTATATTTTTCTCCAAATTCATCAATATAATTATTACTATTTTATTTTTTCTTTCATTTGATAATAATTTCTTGTTCATACCTTTTCCTAATAATTTTTATAATCAATATTTTAGTAATAAAATTTTCATCTACTTTCATATTTATACATACAAATATATATATATATATTCTCACACATTAATATATTTGTCAACACTTATAATCATTATATAAAACAACTTGAGTTGAATTATTATCCAATTCGAAAACCAAACGCAAGCTAAATTTTTTTGTCTAGACATGAGTCCTTCTACGACTGACATTAAAGCACGTGGAAGGGCCTAACTGAGATAAGGAGGAAACATCTAGGGGGCAAAACAGATTGGAATTTGGATACAATGTATTCTGCTTTTCTTACCTTTTTTTTTGTGGGTTAAAAAATCCTATTTATTCGGTTATTCGGATATATATAATTATGGACACTCACGACACACCTACAGAAAACCTCCAAAGCATTTGCTCGTACATGTACTTTCTTCATCTTCTTCTCCCTCCCTCCCTCTCTCTCTCTCTCCCTCTCTTTCTCTCTCTCTCTAGTCCCTATCAAAACAGCAGAACAATGGTGTTCCCCAAAGAAGAGAAGCTAGTTCACAGCATCAGGCTTTCCTCGGTCGGCCCGGGCCGGGTCACGGGGACCGACGTGGTTCACATCCCGAGCTCATTGGACTTGGCCATGAAGCTCCACTACCTCAGGGGAGTATACTACTTCAGTGCTCAAGCTACACAGGTGCTTCATCAATATTATATCAATAGACAATATTTTAATTATTTAAAAAAACACAAACTTTTTATATTTTATCGATTCTAACACAAATTTTTTTCTTGATCTAAAAATACATAAACTATTAATTTGATATTAATGTTAGCACAATATCAATTTTTCAATCAAGGAGCCTCAATGGCGACCACTGCCCTCCCAATCGGGGCCAACCCATGACGATAGAGGTTACTGGTGAGTCCGATTGTGAGGATGGTGGCAACCGATGAGGCTCCACCGACTACCCCTTCATTCCTTTCTCAATTTTAATTTTTTTTTAATTTGAGCAATGAGGGTCTCATTGGGACCCACCGTCGCTCCCGTAAGATTGTTGGCGACCTCGGCAATTCCCGTTTAAATCAATGGAAAAGTCGAGACGGGCTAAAATTGATATTAAATTGATAGTTCATGCAGATTTAGATTAAGAAAAAAATTCGTGTTAGAATTAATAAAAGGTGAAAAATTTGTACTTTTTAAGTAATTAAGCTATGGATACTAATTAATATATTTCATTATGATTAATCTTCGAATTTCATCGTACGCTTTTGCGTTTTGTTAGTTTGTTTTCATCTTTTATTTTTTGAAAGCTTTTATAAGAGGCCCCCATGATTTTGTTTCTTTCATGTGATATTAGTATGGTTCGTTTAGTTTTCTCTCTTATTTTGGCCCTTTTCTGAATTTCCACTATATAACTCATTAACATTTACACTAGGGGAATGTTACATGAGGGATGTAAGGTAAGAAATAAGGCGAGATAAGCCAATTAAAAGTGGCGACTCTCATTCTATACCCCCTCTTGATCCATATCATATCAAGCAAAATCTATCGATAAGATCAATAAAGTGTTGGTGGAGTGTTAAGCATCTTCAACTCTGTAAGGATGAAAACATAAGTTCGAGCCCGAGAAAGCCCACTTGTTAGGAGGGGGAATAATCTTGAATGCTCGATCCCCTGAAATTGCGAGAGTAATATCTTTTTTTTTTCTAAAATAAAAAAATTACCTACAAATAATAATGATTCAAGTAATTCAGTACTTATTCTCTTTGAGTAATATCTCGGATTCGAGTATTGTGAATGAAAAAATAGTCTTAGTTGGGAGAATTTTACCTCTTAGTAGATCAACACGGCTTGATTTAGATTAGTCGGAGGTCAATTGCACTTTGGTATACTAGGTATACTGAAAAATCTCATCGGGAATAAGTTCAAAAAGTAGTTGCTCTCTCAAAGTTATATATAGGAGTAGACCAAATGTGATGGTCCTTAAAAAAGGAGACCTGGTGCAGTGCACATGTTCTTGTCAAGAAATTTAAAGATTCCGTTTCGATTCTCATCAATGGTATTATCTATGCCTTTTTATTTAAATATTCTTATTTTTTTGTATTAGTTCTATAAACTTTTTTATAACTGGAAAATTTGATGGTCTCTTAGGGGAATTCATGTTAATAATGAACCATGAAATTATCTGCCGATGTTGTAGGATTGATATGTACCTTGTTAATATCGATGGCCCCACGGTTTGGTTCCTGCTGTTGGTTAATGTCTTAATAGTACATGAATTAATTAGTTGTGGTATCCGGTGGGTTGCTAGGGCCTGACAATTAAGGGAATAAAGGAGTCGACGTTCACATGGCTGAATGATTACTACATGACATGCGGGCGGTTCAGGAGGTCACCAGACACCGGGAGGCCATACATGAAGTGCAACGACTGCGGGGTGAGGTTCATCGAGGGCAAGTGCGATAAGACCATAGAAGAGTGGTTGGAAATGTTGAGTGAGGACTGTGAGCTGAGGAACCTCCTCGTCTCGGATCACGTCATTGGGCCCGAGTTGTCTTTCTCCCCTCCTCTTCTCATACAGGTATGTAATAAACCACCTAAATCCAATATATACGTAGACGTATATTTTATTTAGCCATTTTTGCATGATATATAGTTTATACCCGAAAAAATAAAAGTAAAATGTTATAGAGAATAATAATAATAATAATAATTGTAAACTTAGAGTATGATTATCATTAGTAGGATCTTTCATACTGCATCTTTTATAATTTCTTTTGCTGTTGTCCTATTAAACTTACGACGTGGGTCCCTTATGACCAAGAAAAAGGGAAACTGCGCCCTCCAGGACTAGGACATCTTGATATTATAACGAACATAAAAAATGTGCAATGGTTGGTAGATCACATGAATATGACCATTAATTCATATTATGCATTTGGAAAAGAGAAAGTTGGCTAATTACGACCGATTACTGAAGAAATTTAGACAAATCATGGTTTTTATTCGCCTTCCCTATTTTATCTCCTACTGAAAACAAAATCGATAATCTTACGTTGAGGTTCCATATATTTAGTAATAAATAAATAACTTTTCACTTTTATTAAGGCTCATAGATGTTGAATCCTAACAGAAGAAAGAGTTCACAGGAGAAACTGAGAAGGTTGGGTATATGAATCAAGTGGCGCCCCCACAGTCATATATTAATTGAAAGCTTACATCCCGTGATCGAGAAATTGGCTTTGATCCTAACCTTCATTTTATATACGTTTTTTTTTTATAATTTTTTAATTAATAACCAACTATATATATTAATTAAGCTGGTAAATGACCAATGTGCCAGTTGATTCAAAATAGTTTAGTATTTATTTTCCTTAAGCAAATGGAGATAATACAGGGCTAGGAGATTGGATTTATCCTTTTTTTTATGAATAAAAATTTATCCTTTATTAGAAGGTAGGCTGGCCTAACTCGAATTTCGATTAGTCAGAATTCATCGGGTTTTCATAACTAAGTTTGTGCACGCTAAAAAAATGGACAGCTTTTATAGCACTTATTTGGGCTGAATAATTTTTAAAATTAAAATGATAAAAATAGTTATAAAAAGAATACTTGCAACATACTTTTCACTGATTTAGTTATTAAAAGTTTAAACTGATTGGTTGCTGGATTCAAACCTCATATAAATTTATGATTTTTTTTTAATTTTTTCGTGTGGAACATCATATCTCAATACATAGCTTTTTGCAAATTACTCATCTATAAAGATCGAAAAATGAGGATTGCGCAAGTTATGGAGTTGCATTAAATTGATTACCATTTGCGAGAGCATATTGAAAGCTTGCACCTTAAGGTGGATGACATATCGCTGTCATCTCCTGTAGGGTAATGCAGTATTCTTGTATACGAGCCATGCCGCAACATCTTCTTCCTAGAAACACTTACGGGTGGCAGAGAGTTGAGGAATTATAATTTAGCGTATCTTTTTCATCTGTCTAACCTTTACTGGTTTACTTCTAGAAAGGTATCAAAATCTTCGTGTTAGATTTTGATTGTGGTAAATAGAAAAGCTAAATCATTGCCAACAAAATCCGATAAGAATAGCCATACATATTGCCTTTCCCCCTTCATTTAGGATTTAATATTCTTAAGTGGAGGAAAAGAAGGGTAGAATTAAGAGGTCTACATTCCCAAAAAAAAGAAGTTAGGGTTCGATTTTCACTAATCAAATTTATCATACAAATTACTTGCCCCTCTCCATTCCTATCCTATCCAGTAGGCCTATCTAATTTAGTCAACATAAATTTGACTTCAATTGATGTGGTTTATTCATTGTGTTCCCGATGGGGCTCTTAGCTGCTCTGGCTGGACCTAATGTTGCCATCTACTCCTGTCGGAAGTTATTATTTCGTCCACTTTCCTATTTTTGTCATTGAAGAATTGAAAACCCTTTCTGAAAAGGGAAACTCTACGATACGTATAGATTTGGATAAGTGAGTAAACAATTTTATGCTCGAATGAACATTGATAAGACTTTATCGATCTATATATATGCATGTATGTATATATATATATATATATGAGTCAAGAGTTTTTTTTTTTTAACATGTATCCTGATATGCGAAACTTTAACGATGAGTCAAGACTTATTTTATAGAAATAACTTTTTTTATGGGAATAACTAAATTAAATTAGGGAAAAAGATTGAGAAATATATGTATACTGCAGTGACGTATATTTTTGTTTGGAAATAACCGACACATAATTAATTAAATGAGAGGTATACACATGCACAGTATATCGGACATACACTTTGGTACCATATGAGAGTTTCGGATATTTACAATTATCTGCTCGTAAAGTTAGGCTTATTAGATAAGAGCTTGATTTATTCTTCTAATCATATCCAATCTAAGCTTGCTTCAATTATTTATACATCTTTTTTGCTCTAACTCTCGGAACAACTCAAACTAGAAAGGAGTCAAAATCGGGGACAAAGGAGCCTTTCCAGCAATTACATTCCGCTTAATTTGCAGTAATAAATTGTCAAGAAATGGATTCTTTTTTAAATTTGTATAAAATATAGAAATATTAAAATTTCTTCCTTGGAGTGGGGCGTATTTTAATATTTCTATATGAAAATATAAAAATATTAGACGTTATCATTACAATTTAATTAAATAATTAACATCGTGTTAGATGCGTAACTAAATTTGAAAGTCGTGTCTTTTATGCTATTTTTTAAAGGTTGTGATATATTTAAAAAAATGCAATGGTTATGTATTTTTGTACTATTCTCAAAAGATCGTGCTATATTTACGAGAAAATGCAGAAGTCGTGCATGCTATTTTTTAAATGTCGAAAAAGTATAAATAAGTTGCTTTTAATTAACTCATTTTCTGACCCTGTATATTGACGTGACCCTCCATCTGTAGATGGCTGCATTTACTCCAGCAAATAGAAACATATGAATGTGAAATTTGGCCATTGAAATTCGAAGAGTGCAATGTCTGATCAAAGGAAATAATCTAATTTTATCTTGTCAATGTTCGAGGAAAGGACTTCTCGTAAAGTATTAAATTTAGTTATTATTTATATGCTGGTATTTTCTTCTTGTTCTTCTCAACCTAAGTATGACAAAAAAAAAAATATATATATATATAACTAAGTATGACCTTTCGTGCAGATAACACAGTTCAAATGCGGGGGTTTCTCGTTGAGCCTTAACTGGGCTCATATTCTCGGAGACGTGTTCGCCGTCGTAGATTTCATCAACAAGTGGGGCCAAATGCTTGCTGGGCTTCAGAAAGACCACCCAGAACCACCCAAATCGAACACCGTAATCCTGGAAACCCCGATGAAGGCAGACCGAGAACCCATTTCCGTGAGGCGGGTCGGCCCGGTTGGGGACCACTGGATCTACTGTCCCGGAAGGAAGAAGGGGACCTTCACTTTCCACCTCACCTCCTCTCAGCTGACCCACCTAAGGTCCAAGTTCTTTGGCCACATGAAATCGGGGAGAGTCCCGCCGTACGAGTCTCTTTGTACCATTTTGTGGCAATGTATAGCCAATGTCAAGGAGGAGGAGCCCAAGGTAGTGACAATCTGCAAGAATGACCCAAGCAAAAGGGCCATTGGAGTATTAAGCAATAGTCAGAAGATCAGTGTAGTGAGGACAGATTCCTCAATTAAGGGGTCCGACCCATGTGAGATTTTGGGCCTTTTGGTAGATCAAGCGATGGAGGAGACTGCCCAAATTGAAGAAGCTGTCGAGAGGGATAATGGGGTTTCTGATTTCATCATCTATGGGGCAAATCTCACCTTTCTGGACATTGGGGAGGCCAACCTTTATGAGCTTGAATTGAATGGGCTAAAACCCATATTTGCGGACTACGCCATTGGGGGAGTTGGGGAAGAGGGTGTGGTTCTGGTCCACCCCGGGCCGAAAGGCGCAAAGTTATCTGGAGATGGAGGGCGGGTCGTAACCGTTATTCTGCCGGAAAATCTTCTGCCGGCGCTGAAGGGTGAGCTGAAGAAAAACGATCTGTTGCTCGATGAAAACATCTTCAGCTGAGCTGCATATCGTTAATGTACGTTTATTTTCGAACGGAATCTGTCTGCGGTGGTTGGGTGGAAAGCATGTTTGGTTTACTTTTAGACTTGGACGGAGCGTACTACTGAAAGTTTGCTAATTGATGGTTAAAAAAAATCAAGGATAAATTATAGCAGAAAGGCTCGACTTTTCCTTTCTGGCTCAGATTTAAAATTTAGGTGGTGTTTAATAAATTAAGTACTTAAAAATTAAGTACTTAATTAGTTAATGAAAGAAATGTATAAGAAGAAAAGAACAATTAATAAAGATGAGAAAAGTTTTATGAGAGGTAAAGAGTATTAATAAGTGAAGAATAATTTATTTTATTAAATAAAAAATTTCCATTTATTTCATTAAGTGATCTTTTGCTTAACAAATAAATAATAGATCTTTATCTTTCATCTTTCCCCTTTTTATACATTCATTTTCTCTCATAAATAACTTGTAATTGACTTTTAAATATTTATTTAATTAAGTTAAAGCAAACACACCGTAGTCTCATTTTCAATTTGTCTCAATAAAATCCCAAATTTTCTATTTTGGCACGGATATAACCGTCCATGAGTCGCCCGCCATGTTTCCTATTTGTTTGCTTACGTGGAGATTATGTGATCGACATTTGTGTACAGCTCCGTCAGCCTCCACACGTAAGAGAAGCAAATGGAAATTGTGACCGACGACTCATGGCGGGCCAATAAAATCGAAAATCTGAGAAGCTTTATGAGACAAATTGAAAGTGCGGTTAAATTTGAGATAAAAATGAAAATTCGGATTTTTTTTTCCTGTAATTTACCCAAAAATAAAAACAAGAAGAAAAGAAGAAGTTTGAACTTATAGTTTGACATGTTATGTTTATGCGTCTTCCTCCTTTCTTGGCTCGAGGGGCGTAGAGCAGCATGTTCTCGGCAAGATGATTCATTTCGACGATGAATTGGGATCTCAATCGCCCACACAACGCGTCCGACAAAGTGTTCGGGATTTCGTGGCTTGACATGACCGTTGGAGCTATTAATTATTAGGGAGTGGTTCTCCGTCATCCCTCTTGCATCCTCTGCGTGCTAGGGTCCCTACTCCCTGTAAGAGCTTTCATTTTTCCCAAGCGTATGACCATGCATCGCGCATGGGTTCTGACATGAACATACGAAATGGAGATGGGAGTGTTGTTCGGTACTCTCAATGCTCTCATCACTTCACCACCACAAGTTCGATTCTTACGGTCTTACAGCTCCTGCAGTCCTCGTCACTCAGTGAGGACAGCGACAGCGCTGCTTTTGACACTTGCATAGTTGTTGTCGTGCCGCTCTGCTTGTTACCGTGTAACTTCTGAGATCACTACCTCAATGCCTCGCTCAGCAGCCGATCAACTGATCATAGTGAACTAAGGAACCTGACTCGTATCTTTGAAACGTATCGGCTGGTAACACTTCCGACCCTTCTCCACCGCACCAATGCTGTTCACTTCCACCGGAATGCACACTGGAATGCACCCCCCTTGGGCAAACACTCGCTGTCATTTATGGTGCGCTTAAGTTCCTTCCTAAGGAATTCTATGAAAGATTCCCTTAATAGCAGGGACACGGAAACTCCATCCAACAACGTGAATCATGTAAACATTCCCAACTAAAAGTGCAGCCTCAATGAGGGCTTTCAGGAGGGGTCTTTTGACAAGCTCTAAGATTGGAGCATTAATCTCCCGAAAATCTCCTACTTGATGAAGCCCCTATCAGCCCTATCGTCTTAGGCTTTTTCATAAACAACACGGAGCCTCAGTCATGCCTTCACATTCTAGAATGCATCAATCTTGCAATCCCTCATGAACTTCTCGCTATTCCTTTAAAATCAGAGAGTAGCATGCTCAAGACTCAGGTCGGCATAAATTTCTTCGTCTCACCAAAGTACCTCACGTGAATTAAGGGTGTCCATAAGCGGTGAGTGATATTTGTGACCTACAACTCCATGCCTTTGCGTGCGCTGAAATGGTTCGTCAGGAGCATCTTGACCTTCACCCACTAGCACTTCCAAGCCAAAACTCAAAGAGAAGGTGATGAACTTCAGCCGATGGTGGATAACGATGGTAGGAGGATTGTCTTCGCTCTGCCCTCTTTCTTAGAAGTGTCGGTTATCCCCGATGCAACTCAAATCCTACCGCATCTTGTTACGGCATAAATAAAGCTTTATTAAGATCTCATAACTTCGCTGCATTTTGTCTTTGATTCTGCCCTGAGCATCTCAGCATGATGTTCACATTGGGGGACAACAGTCGCGCCCCCCTAATAATTTCCAACATGCAGGGCTTACCACGATCTCCTCCAACTCCCTCTTGCTTTTCCTTCCCCCTTCATTATTCTCAGGATGAATAAAGAAGAAGAAACTCAACTTGTCGATCATGAAGTGTCCATCAGGGTAGAAGCGATAGGATTCTCTTAGAAAATAACTGGGATCACGGCCTTCTCTACCGTTCCCACAGATGGCACCAATGTTGCAGACCTCATTAGATGCTAGGTCTTTTGCCTTTTGATGTAATTATGTTTTCAAAGTGTTATTTGGATAAGAGTATCCATACCTTCTTGTTTGGTTAATGAAGATCACATCATTTATGCCCCCCCCCCCCAAAAAAAAAGGAACTCCCTATTTCTCATTAATGAAACTCTTCGGACAATTTTTGCTTTCCTTCCACATTTCCTATCCGATCCAGTGGCCTTATACCATATAAGAAGTAGAACAAAGAAGCTCGGTGGAATTTAATCGAAGCATAAGTTTGACTTTAATTGCTGGTTTGTTGCCTTCTTGAAGGGGCTTCATAGCTGCTCTAGGTCTCCAGCAGGACTGAAACAAATGCTGCCACCCATTCGTATAGGAAATCAATCCCTTTGTCCACATTCTTATATTTTGAGTGTGTACCTTAATATTCAGAAGTTCTATAGATCATGACTAATCCAGTTCAAGTTTAATCAACTTACGAAGAGATAAAACTCTTATGATCAAGAATTTTCTATATTCACAGGGCTCGACTTCGAGATATTATTTAAGGGAAATAAGAACAAAATTGTCTGAATCAACCCTCGTTGATCTACATTCTTATATTTGTTATTGAGAATTTAAAGCCCCTTTCTAAGAATGGAATCTCCATGCGTAAAATTTCTACCCTGGACCTATAAGTGACTAGGTTTATCTTCAATCTAAAAACTCGAAATCATAGGTTGTGAAACTCATTCTCTTATAAACCTATTTTTTTATTCTAATTTTTCGTGTAGGATTAACTCTCAACACCCATTCTCATGTGACAATATGTGGCTTTAACACTTCATCTACACGTGCCACGTGGACTTGAACACCCTGCCTTCAAGAATTAACTATGAGCTTGGACTAAACCTCCGTACTCGGGACTTATAACCACGAGGTGGACTTCTTCTTGGCACCTCGAGCTAGAGGAGGGAGATGATAATTGAAAATGAGGCCATATTTGGGTCCTGACTAAGATGAGGCAGCTTCTCTCCGCACTCGGATTAAAAGAGACTTAGCACGGTGTGAACCCACATGAGCGTACAGAAACATAATCCGTCATGTAAAATTTTCATTGGGCATATAAGTGACTAGGTATATCTGCAACTCAAAAGCTCAAATTTTTGGATTCATGTTATGTTGGTACATGCAATGAAAATTGTGAATTTATAGGTTCACATATCAGTTTGTCCATACGTCTTTCTCCTTTCTCAGTACAAATAAGTTCACTTTAAAATTTTCTTTCACACAATATCGATAAATAAAATTCTTTGTTATTTTTTCGGTTACAAATTATTTATTATTTGAAGGTAAATGTTGAAAATATAAATTATACACAATTTATAATTCTTAATATAATAATAAGGGGTTTTAATGCCATAAATACCATGATTTGATCATTTTCTCAAATCTGTCATATGGTTTAAAAATTACCAAAAAAGGCTCATGGTTTACATATTGTTCCGGATCCATTCCGGCGTCAATTTTTCTGTCAATTTTTCATGGTGTTGCTGATGTGAAAGGTAAGCGGGCCCATCATTGCCACTGTGGCCCTTTACTTGGAATAGATTTGAGAAAAAAATTAAAAACATAGGATATATTTGAAAATAAAAATAAAAATCATGGGATAGGTTTATGGCCCACATACATTTCATTGACGGATAAATTGATGCCGTGATAGATTTGAAGTAAGATGTAAACTATAGATCTTTTTGGATATTTTTTAAAGTATAAAATATATTTGAGAAAATGGTAAAATTATGGGATATATGGAGTGAAAATCCCTAATAATGACTTAGTATATCAAATTTATCTTGAATCTGATTGATGAATTGATTAATTTAACTTTTAGCTCAAAAAGTAAAAGTAAAACCGTATCTTTCCTTAAGAAGCCATTTGCAACAGAGGACAAACGCTAATTTTGTCTCAAAAAGTAAAACCTTGTGCACTGAATCATTCCAAGGAAGGAAAACCGACTATGCTATACCATCATCTACCTCAACCGGAACATTCATGAGAAGCAAATAGATGCTGTTTAATAGCAAAATTTGAACCTACTACTTGACAGTGGAAGGTCTCAATTCGACATGTGAGGGCTGTCCTAGAAGTGTTAGCTTAGCCGGATAATTTAAGAGGCCCATGATACCTCAGTTAGCCGGACAACATAGACCATGAGGATCCGGTCCGCGAGAGACAATAGCTAGTCATGTCACTGACCACAAAAGCTTGCATTATGCCTGCTGGCCTTTGGGCTTCCCGGTAGAAGCAATAATTGCATATGCATTAGTTACAGTGGCAGCCACTATAAAGACCCCAACGTCAATGCACCCAGTAGCAGCAGCAACATTCAAGAACCTGCATAACAAACCAAAGGCATCAACCATGTTCAGAATAAATAATAACCATTTTGGCTAGACTAATTCCCCCCACCTAATTAACATGCCGATATATATCCAAGCTCTTGTACATGCTTTGAGTCCCTACAAACAATTTAGAACTCAGCAATGGCGGCCTTTGATGTCTCAATCACGGCCACCAAGTCCTTTGTTTGAGGCCTCCTCCCAAAATTTCGATGCTAATTGATCATTCCCTGTTGGATTTTATTCAATGATATTGTCCAACATATATATTAATTGTTACGTATTATGTGTTATCTTTGTTGTTGGCCCGATTAAGACTTGGTTTGGGAGTGTTGTTACTGATAAAGAAGTACTAAAATAAAATTGCTGAAAAATAAGTGATGATTTCAGAATAAGTTAAAGTGATTGGAATAAACTAATTTTAAACTATTAAAAGTAAAAAAATAAATATTAATACTTGAAACATAATAAGTAGAAGCAGATTTCATAAGCATCTTTTAACTTGTTTGATAAAACCATGTTTGCAACCATAATTTTGACCGAATCCGTGGTTTCAAAAACTCTCACCAAACACTAAATCTGCTTAAAATTATAAGGAAAGTGATTATGGAACCTCCCATCGCACTCCTAAACGAACTCTAAGTGATCTACTAAAATTTAAAATGATGGGTCGTAATGATATCTCAGTAGAGTATATGGTCTAATGTGCAAATACTATAAGGTAATTTCTAATTTTATAATGGGCTACATTAGAAATTATAATAATCTCAAGTACTCATATGCAATTAAAGAGTTATAGTCCCCGAGTCATACGTTAAATAAATGCTCTCTTGAGACCCCATTACTTAGACAGAGAAACAACCTAGGACATAATGTACTAACTTGGAAGACCATAAAACCCATCTCTTGCTTTCGTGCTTTATTCAGATACGCTTCCAATTACTCAGTTGATTCGACAATATCGACATGTGCGGTCTTGGACTTTCAAGTAATTCAATTTCTAGCATTCCAGTCTCTCAACACCCGTCTGCCAGGCCCCTAATAGTCTCAGATTGCCACGGAAAGCGCCATCCATTTTGAGTTTGATCCACCCTGTGAAGGATTACGCCATTTTATCAACTTCCCATTCCCTCTCCGGCCTATGCACTTTGCTACTTCTCATATAGCTGCACCTCAAAATTTGCCCACTTCATTTTTTCCTCCTAAGTCCATAATAACCAAGCATTTACGTACCAAGCAAAACATCCCAAGGGCAGCTTCCTGTCCTAATCTCAAAAGAATTTAAATCAGCAAAGCATCCAGACACTTGTCATCTGTGCAAATTTGATGGACTCATGTATGGCTCTGAAAGGTGCAGTTTATATTTATCAGGGGGCCCAGATTAGATAGTGCACCCCGGATACGCCATCCAGTCCTTTTCACGAAACCAATTAATTTGATACCTTTCATCCTTCAAGTGGAAGGCATAGAGACTTCTTTTTGCTTCCATTTTATGAGTTACCACTCGGATCGGCACGCTCTTCCAGTTCACTGTAAGAAATCTAATTTTGGATGAAATTCAATGCAAAAAAGAAATGAACTTCTATTTTTTTTCATTTATTTATTTTCAATTATTACAGTATATCAAACCATGTTTTATTAATGTCTTGTGGGGTGGCTTTATCGATTTTGTGATTTTATAGCTAGTTCAAGTGGATCGTTGAAATTAACTGGACATATCACAGATATATAATCTATATCTATAAGCTAAATGACAGATACCTCATCTCCTTTAGCCCCATCATCCTAGAGTATGTAATAAAAGAATAGTTGTGAAAATCCCGCTCTTTATTGCAGATTATAGAATCTTTTTGACTCAAATTTGTTCACATAATATATATTTTTAATATACATCGAAAAGGTACGTAATATTTTAAAACAATCATATGTTACAATAAAATTACGACTATCAAATATATATTTTCCACACTAAAAGCTTAGTGGTCTTTTGTTTTTAATAAATTTAAAATCTTTTAACACATTATTATGACTTAATAATAAAAGTGTAGCATCAGATGTTATAATTTATTGTAGATAGTTGTGTTATATGGAAATTATGTTTAAGTAAGGCAGGTTGTATTATATATATAACATTTATTAATAGTAAGGGTGTGCGAGTCCGGGTACTTTTTTTTTTTTTTACGGTACTCGGATCCTACCCTGTAGGGAGCTTACAAGATTTTGGAACTGCACCCTATCATGTTGGGACCTGGGACTAGAACCTACCCGGAACTTGAATTATACTACAGGTTCCGCTGTAACTTTTTTTTTTCTTCAAGCACAATAAAATGAAATAAATAATTAAAATCGAAAAGATTTCATTCACAATCGCGCAAAACAGATAAATATCGACATAGATTATACATATCACATCCATCTATCCATAGAACTAAAGGATTATGTAGCTCTCATTTTGATTATATTGTAGACAAAGCAAATAAGTAACTAAAATATTATATTACTATTTAGCAAAACAAAAAAAAATGATGTAGCTCTCCTTAGTAGACATAGCAAATAAGCTCCCCTTAGAATTTTGTAACTACTACATCGCACATAGATGATCATGTAGATATAAAATAATTTTTTTCAAAAAAAATTATAGGTCCCGAGTACCGATTCCTTGGTTACCTTGTATATAAGAACTGGAATCGGAACCTATTTTCACTGGTTCCTTAAATTACTACCTAGACCCTACCAAATTTTCAATTGGAGATACCCGGACCCTACCCTAACGGATATATTCTAACCGATTTCGGTTTTACCCGATATCTATACACACCCCAATTAATAGGTTCAAGATATCATGGTTTCACCAGAAAAGTATATATATATTGAATAAGAGATTTTAAATTCTATCATCGCCAATGGAGCTCCATGTGTCCCTTTATTTCCCTTTCCCTATATGTTTCTTTCTTTTCTATAGTAGTGTCATCAGAACCGGACCGGATGTTGAACCGATCGAGGTATGGGTTCATAGGTTTGATGGGTCTAACCGAGGTCGACAGGTCGGACTGTACGTTTATTTAAAATTTATGTAATACATGATTATTATAAAAATAAACCTAATTTTTTTTCTTAAAAAATAACCCTTTCTCTCCCCCTTCAACTCTCTCTCCCCTCAACTCCCTCTCTCTCCTTCGCCACTCAGTCCGTCCAGGCGTCTACCCTCGATCCATAAGAAAATCCCTGATGAACAAGAGTCTAGGCGTTCAAGCGTTCGCGTACAAGGAGGAGGACTTGAGGAAGAAGAGTTCCCTTCTCCTCCAGATGAACCAATTCACAAGAAAATCCCCGTCCTCATCCATAAGGGAAAACCCATCTCTGAGTCCCTCATCATCCTCCAGTACATTGACGACAGCAAGAACAAGGCTCCCGGCCGCCTTCTCCTTTCCAATCCCTATGACAGAGCCCAGGCTCAATTCTGGGCTGATTACATCTATAGGAAGGTTGAACTTGACTAATCTTCAATCAGGCGGAGTAGGAAGCTCAAAGATGTTGATGAGGAGAAGCCGAGAAGAGACAGAAGGAGAAGAGGAAGTTGAAGCTGTTGCAAATCTTGTGATGCTCGAAGGAGAAGAGGAAGCTCGAAGCTCCTCCGCTCAATCCGTTCAATAGAGACAGTGAGAGAAGCCGGGTGCTCGAGAAGCTCGAAGCTGTTGATGCTCGAAGGAGAAGAGGAAGCTCGAATCGAAGCTCCTCTGCAGCAGAGGCTCTGCCCGTCGTGCTCGATCTGTTCAACTTCAACAGAAACAGAGGTGAAGAAGACTGAGATGAACTACGGTTTCTTGATTGATGCAATTCAATTGATTTAATTCATTTCTGATTTTCCTTTAAAAAATTCCGAACCCATGATCAACTTCAACAAAGACAGAGGTGAAGAAGATTGAGATGAACTAGGGTTTCTTGATTGATGCAATTCAATTGATTTAGTTCATTTCTGATTTTCCTTTAAAAAATTCCGAACCCATATAATCAGCCGGTTCATATGCGTTCGATGGATTTGTCTAAAAACCTCCCGAGTTTTTGGGTTCACCGGTCTATTTGTGCATTTTCAGTTGTCAAGCTAATCAGATCGAACATAAGTCCGATTTTCGGTCCAACCAATCTTCGGTTCGGTTCTGATGACACTGATCTATAGCATTCATTTGTAATGAAAGGAAAACTGAAAGATGAAATTTGTTTTAATATCAACTTTTGCTCTTTGAACCTTTTCCAACTTTTCACTTTCATCTTAAAGCTTTTCTTTTGGTTCAATCTTGTCCTTTAAAATAATTTCTAAAAATATAAAAAAAGAAAATTATCTTTATTAAAAATAATTTCCAAAAATATAAAACAATTAAATTTTTTATTTAATAAAAAAAAGTGGGATGAGAGATCAAACAAGGGGCAAGGGTCTATCTAAGCCTGCCACCCCTCCCTTTCTGAGGTCTCCAATGACCTCGAATGGAGAGGGGTGACCGCGGCCAAGGCCAGACTGAGGCTAAGCCTACTAAAGCGTTTAGCTTAGGCCCCACATTTATTACCCTAAAAAACAACAATGTTATAATTATTATGTTATTATGTAATATAAATTAAGCCCCCAACTGTTTACTTTTTTAATTTTATCTTTTTAAATCTTATTATTCTCCTTTATCAATATATAATATATTAAAGCAGAATAGTGAAGTTTATAGAACTTTATTCGAGAGCCTTCAACTCTCGTTGAAATATTAAAAACCCTAAATTCGTGATTGCTTGGCCTTTGAATTACCTGTAATTAATATATATATGTTGACAGAATGCAGGCATCATAATTAATCTTATAATAATTCTCATTGCCCGTATAGAGTTTTGTGCTTCTAGATAATCCATTGAATTAATTTTTATTTACGTCTCTTCTCTTTCTTTCACATTTGCAATTGACCTCTGTATGTCAATCTTCTTCCATCTTCTTACATGCGTCCTCCTCATGATTCCTTTTTTGCAGGTTCGTGATTTCTCTACTCCCTCCCTTGCCCTAGTTTTAGCATTCTCTTTTTCTTATTTTCATATGTATGCTAGTTTAATTATGTGTACGGTGTCACTCAAAATATTATCGACGTTCCTTTTCTTGACCGTTTCTAATTCTTTTCCACAATTTTCATTCACTATAATTTTGCTTTGTCAGCTCCAAACCTGGAAGCTGATGTAGTAGGTAATGTACTGAATTCAGCCTTTCTTTGCTTTGAATTTACTAAATTATTGGGCTCGATCAAGTTTCACATTTCTTGCTTGCGTATAATTAAGTTAAAACCAAGTATGAGTCATCATCTCTGATACATTATTATCTTTTTTCACTTCTGAATGTTTCATCCGCCAAAGTTTATGGTGGCTATGAAGAGTGAGTGATGTGTTAATGCGGCCAATAAGAAGTTATGTATTTTCTTCATGGTAGGTCATGGGGAATAAGTGAATTTATATTGAACTCCTGTCACCTCTTTAGGTTGATTTCCGTTAATTTATTCATTTTTTCTTTTTCTGAAAATCTTCCAGAGGCAAAGAACATCGACGTGGATTTTACCAATTAAATTTATGACTGATTTTATTATTAATTTTCTTTGTAAGTGTCCTCTAAAATATGGAATACATGAACTAAAAACCTAAAGCGCCATCGAGGTATGTCTTACAAATATGCTAGCTGCTCTATGTCCTAATTAGATTTAATATTTGTATGTTAGGCTACAATTCGGAATTTGGCATTACTGAGGCTTATGATTCATAATCTATGAAGCAGCGAAAATCTTTGCATATGACTTCCTTAAAGGTTGAAAGCGGCAAATTCGTGCTGTGGAATAATGATAACCATACTTTGTTTTTTTTTTGTTTTTTGTTTTTTGTTTTTAATGAATAAAAGGCTAGGTCGGGTTATTAGCCTGCTGTGACTGTTCCAACTAAGGAAATCTTAACGCCACATAATGTTCCTTTCACCATAGCTCGCTGAAATATAAGTAAAATATAAACAAATAGAAGTCCGCGCAACGCGTTATCTAGACGACAATAATTATATATACATAGATATTATGCGCTAAACTGTAAATACATTATATAAGGAGGTTATTATAGGGCCCGTCTTTTTTTTTTCTTTTTTTTTGGGGGGGGGGGGGGGGGGGGGGGGGGGGGGGTGGTTGGAGTCGGTCAGTTTTTGGCATTGGCGTCCCCCATCCCTTTTCTTTTTACATTTTAAATTCGATCCGAAAAATGTGCCGCATACCTTTGATTTTAAGGTCGAAGCGTTACACTCTTTCAGTGATTTTATATGCGATCGACGTGTTACGCTAAATAATCTGATCGTTGGTCGAAATGTTACGCCTTTTAAGTGTTTTCAACTCTAAACCAAATATGGTAACACGTAATCCTGTTGACATATTATGCCAAATGATCCATCATAAACTCCCATTTTTCATTTTTTTGTAATTTTAATTTTTTTAAATCCCCCTGTAGCGTTTTCAGATCTGACTGAATAAAGTACAACGTAATCCAATCACACATTATACGAAAAGATCCGATCGTAATATTGACGCTTTATGCCTTTCTAGCGTTTTCAGATCCGACCCCAATAAGATTTCATGCAATTCGGTCAACGTGTTACACCAAATGATCCGGTCGTTGAGTCAAAGAGTAATGAATTAATATGTAATTAGTGTTTTCAAATCTGAACCAAATAAGATACCATGTAATGCGATCGGCGCATTATGTCAAATGATTTAATCGTTATAATCGAACTATTTCCAAAAAATAATTTTACCTCAACTTTTATTTAGAAAAATTAGAAGAAATTTCATACTAGAGGTATTAAATATACAAATTATGATATAGACAATATTCTTTTTCAAATTTTAGTTTGTGAGTTCGAAATCTTTTTCCTCTCTTTTTTTTTCCTTCTTTTGTCCAATATTTTTTATTTTGGTCCGATAAGGTAGTGGTGTAACCTAAATGATTCATCGGGTCAAATGACCCATCATAATGGTTGACAAGTTATCCCTTTAAAAATATAATGTCATGTTTTATGTCCATATGGTGTACAAGTTTTTCTCTTTTTTTTCCGATCACTATAAGATTTGACACCATACATTTTACGCTATTCTCTCTATCTATTTTACCTTTTTATGAAGACTTAGACATAATCCTATACTTTTCTTCTTCTTTTTTTTTTTATAAATATTCATTCATAGACACAGACTTTCTTCGTTTATATTACACATTTTCTTAAGAAATTATACTAATTAAACACATACTTTTTCAATTACATGTAATAATTTTTCTCCCTTTATCCATATGGGAAGATCCAATGATGAAAATTAATTTCTTTGTTAATTTATTTTCATAAATTTACAAAATGCAAACATTTTCATGTTCTTAAAGTCAATCATGTCTTCCTTTACTTAATATTATTTTCAAATCTTATTTGTACCTATCTTGTCAAAACAAAATTATAAACTTTACATTCAAGAATTAACCCATTTTACACATTCAAAACACGCTCTATAAAATAAAAATAAAAATAAAAAGATATCATATATGATAACATGATACCATCTTTTAAAAAAATATATTATTTACTAGGGTAAATTTCACTGGTGATTCAAAAAGTTTTAATAATGTATCAGGTTGGTCCAAAATATTTTTTTTTGTTACTTGGTGGTACAAAATGTTTCAAAGTTGTAACATGATAGTACAAACCGGCATCTAGCCATTGACGCTGTCAAGCCGACGCTGATGGTTCTGATGGTGCAAAACTGGTTTTTGTGGGAGGTTACATAATGGTGCAAAATGTTTTGAAGGCGTAACTTAATAGTACAAAATGTTTTACGTAAGTTACATGATAGTGTAAAATTTACAGTCTTGTAAAGGACGATTTTGACGGCGTCAATGGCGAGATGACGGTTTGTACTATCATGTTACAACTTTGAAACATTTTGTACCATCAAGTAGCAAACAAAATTTTTTGAACCAACCTGATATATTATTAAAACTTTTTGAACCACCAGTGTAATTAACCCTATTTACAATTAACAGAGAGTTGATAATTTTTACAAATAAGTAGATTTATTATTAGTTTCAATTGTACACTATATTGATTATTGCACAAACCATTATGATGAATCAAAAAATTGAAAAAAAATTTCCAACCCCCGACAACGCTCGGGATCGCCCTTAGTATATATAATTATGACAGTTTAGTGGATAATTAATCTTTTCACTGACTAGCAAATATAATAAAAATGATATTATATATTTTCAATTTTATGTTAGTAAATAACACAAGTGATCACCGTGCATATTCTTTTCACTTCCATTAGTTTGCCTGCATTAAGTAATATCCTTTTCACTTCCATTAGCTAAATCGATACACAATTCGCAAAGCAGCAAATTTCTAATATAATTCGCAAAGAATTTAAACCAAGCAAGCTTACATAATTCCCAAAGCAAATTTCTAATATAATTCCAATGCATAATATGTACTTAATTACATGGACATGTAGATAAGAGTAACAGTAGGTAAAACACTCAAGTAGCTAGCTGTTGCCCGCCATGCATATACTAGTTCTGATCCCCACTCAAACATAGCCCAAGGCTCCAAAGCAAGCCTCGCAGAACCCGAGCCTGAGGTCGTGGGCGGGACTCGGGGTGGGGAGTAGCGACGGCCTCGAGCGAACCAGCCTCAGCTCGGTGTGCCTTGGTGCCTCTGCAGTAGTATTCTCATATCTCGGCCACGGACACTCGCCGCTCCTGGCCCTGATGATCTTGCATTTGAAGGTTTCCAAGATCCACACGATCAGTGTGATCATCAGAAAAGCAAGTACATACCCAATCACTCCTTGCCAATAGCTAGTGGAAAAGATAGCTGGGGGTGGGGAGGGATATACAATCGGCAGAGATGGAGGTCGAGGTGGAGGTAGTGGAACACTTGGTTTGTAGCGCTCACTCTACATTGAAAACATGTATATACGTATCTACATACATCTATACTTATTTGCATAATAAGACTTCATTTATTTTTATTTAATTTTTTGAACAATATACTTTTCATGTGACAATTTCTTCCATAGCAAGGGAAATTGTAACAACACACAATTTATTGTAGTGTATACTCTGGATATGTACGAATTAAAACAAGTGAAAATTAAGATAGTACTTAAGCTAGTGTTATTAATTACTACTCCATCCGACTAACTTGCTCACAATCTCTATACTTCTCTATAAAAGCCACAATCTATTTATCATGGTTATGACATACTGGACTTCTTGTTTTCCTCTTTTGCCTATCATCATCTTTATTGCTTATTCTCTTTATAAGGATAAATTTTATTCTCCCTGTCAACGACCCATCTTCAATTCTCATTTTGTCCGGAAGAAGAAACAAGTATTGTCTTTTACTCTTATTTTCTTGGTTTTCCAAGTAATAGAAACTTTGCTTTATTTTTTTGTTGGCAAGCATTCAGGCAATAAAATTCTTGAAGCACTGACATAAAATGAACTCTTTTCCAATTAAGTGAATCGACTTCCGTACTAACAGTTGTGTTGCTTAATTATTCTATTATCTTAATTTATATTTTTATTTTAGTTATGTATGCATTATGTTCTATTTTTCATAAGAATTTTAATATATTAACGAGGAAAAAGGTAAAAGAATATTCAACAAAAATAAAATAATTTTACTACATAAATTTATAGTCTCATATTAAAATTTTGCTTTGGCCCCAAACTCTCTTGGAGCGCCCTTGCCGCGGGTGAGTCCCCTCCTGCCCAAATTCAAGGAATTTCAGTTTTGACCGGGATTTTATGCGAATGAAATAACATCAATATATGGTAAAGTATTTATGCGGGGTGTCACTTATCATTTGATAGTGAAATGATTAACCACTTATATGTGCCCTAAATCTCACTTGAGAATGATGATTTTGAGTCGGTATTTAGCGGGAGGACCCACATCTATTAAGCAGAGTAAGTTAAAGATTGAGGCTAAAGTGTAAGTGGTTACACTTTGTTACAACCCCGTTGATTCCGGGAAAAAAACTTAGCGATGCGACAAAGGATAGGGCACTCTTAGTTTATCGCATATTGGCAAAGAAAAATATTGATGTGGGGACCGTGATTCATAATGCTTTAGACAAGACTACTGCATATCGAAATCTAGGAATATGGTCCCCCTCTTTGATAACTAATATGTGCAAAAAAGCTGGTGTACATTAGGATAGTGGGGAGGAGGTTTTTACTTGGATGGATCATATAAATGATTCCCTCTATATTTGTGCCTTTAGTAGACCCAATATTTTCAACAATTGCAATGAATTCTTTCTTATCATGTTTAAAAAATAAGATTGTTTACATCACACGATAACAAGGGGATATGTTTGAGAGATGACTGTAGACCACCTCAACATACAAGTCCCCATTCGTATGCTAATCACGCTACTTAACCTTCTCAAGCTAGATCAATGTTGTCCAGTCAAGGGTGACTATTAAAGAGAGGTTCGATAGGTCAAATTCAGGTTTGAACGGTTAGTTCAATATTAAATGGCCAACAACCAGGTCCATGATACCCTACAGATGAAGATTACTACAACTTTAAATGTCGACATGGCGCAAACTCCACAACTGCCACTTGCACCTTCATTCACAAGTAGTGAAGAAGAGAGTGCCTCGGAGGTGGACTCGTAAGGAAGTTTCCGTTCTATCCTTTCCTACTCTTTTTTCTTTATAATTGTTTCGACATTGGGACCATGTTAAGTACATGTTTGAGGGGAGGGATGAATGCAAATATTGGGTAAGTGTTAATTGTGTGGACTGTTATGGATATTCAGTATAATTTGTCGATTGGGTCTTGATTTTGCTTTAGAATTTTCTTTAGGAATTTGTAGGAAGGATTTTATGTTAGTTTTTGGCATTCAAGTTGAGTTGTTTAATACCAAAGTTGGATTAGCCTTGATTCAATGAGGACTTTAGTGCTTCAAGTATCTTGATCTTGTGCAAGAAGAAATTTCTGAACTTAACTTATGATTTGATTAGACTTCTTTTATCGCCTGAAGTTGAAACTTCTAAACGTTTGAGTATAATATGATCTCTAGTTTTGAAGTATCTTTAGTTAAGAAAAATGTATAATTATATAAAACATGTAAAATACTGGTGCAAAGAATCTATATGTACTCTTTTTCAGAGATAACTCTTGGATAAATTCAATGATGGGGATTACAAAAAACTAAAGTAAGAGAATAAAAAATCAAAGCTGCCAAGGCTGCGAGTACCACTATTCAAGTTTGAGTGAAATTGGCTTGATATACTACACTTAAATACGTACTTGTGGTGTGAGTAATTTCAATGGTCGACTCGAGTATTAAATCCAATGGGTGCTTTATCACCTAATACGTATCTTGGTCCAATTGGACTGGGAGTGATTCATCGAAAATTCGCTACATGGATCTCCATTTAGATGGGATGAGATATTTAGAGTCGCATTGCATTTTAAGTTTTTTTTTTTTAGTACAAGGAAGATCCGTGAGTCTAGTAAAAATGAAGTAGAAAACTTAAGGGCACGGGTATTCCCACATTAGAATTGGATTTGAAACCTCTAAATTACTAGACAAGCGCGTCTGCCACTGCAAAATACAACGTTTCTCAGCGCTTTAAGTTATTTGCCTTAAGTTATTAGTGCACCTTTTATGAATTTATTGGTAGCTAATTTATTGAGTTTAAATTAGTTTTTGTAGTTTTTAGTTTATTTCTCGTTTATTTGCATTTTATTAGTTTTAAATAGTTTTTGATTTTTTTTAATTTAATTTTTGAGCTAGTTTAATTGGTTGCATTGGTTTGGGCTCTAAGTTCTGGTAGTTTGGAATACGTAAAGGCCAAGAAAATTGGTGGAAAATGGGTATAATTGGAAACCTCGTCAAGTCAAGAATCTAACTGTTCCAATGGGGCGCAAGATGGAGCTCAAACGAATGAGTTAGGTCGAAGTAAAGCGGAGATGGACATAATTGTTGGTGTCAAGGGACCTGATTTCGGTGTTGCAGCACCACTGTGGACTGCTTGGGCGAGATATTCCTGTTGTCGAGGATTTCTTTCATTCACAGTTGGATTTAATGTTATATTTGAAAACTTATCGAAGGAAAATGTACTAAAGAGATATATTGCTAATACTTTTGAGTAACAGGCTAAGATTTTATTAGCCAAAGAGGGTATAGTGCAGTGACGTTCGCCTTCGCCTATTGACGTAGAGGTCGCAGGTTCGATACTTAGTGGGACTGTTCGTGCCTCTTTATTAATTATTTAGTATTTCTTTTGTACTAGGTCTTGGCCTCCTTTGTAACCGAAAAAGAATAAGATTTTCTTAAATAGCATGTAGATTTCTTTTTTCTATATATATAAATATAAATATATATATATATATATATTCTATGTTTAGCGGTATTAAGAACAACCTAAATTAGCCTTGGTCAAAAAATATGATTATTAACGAAAATGATAGAAATTTCACTTAATCGATTTGGGTAATCGAAATTGGATTAATTTGTAATGGGTTCTTGCTAATTGACTTGTCTATGAATAGAGCGAGCAAATATTTACTAGAGAGCACGTTTACATGACTTGGGAGAGATATCGGGAGATTTTAGAATCCTATGTTAACAATTGGTTATCCGATGGCATTAGGAGAGAAGGATCGACTTGAATTTAGATGTTTGTACACCCAGCTAAATTCGCTTTGCTTCTTTTAGTTTGTTGTTCATTTGGTTTTATCCCTTGAAATCGATTGTATGGATAAAAGTAGGTGGAGATAATATTAGTACTCAATAGAAGTCAAGATCGGTCTTCGAAGGAACGATATCTTATCCCCTCTGTATTACTTGTTTAATAGTGTGAACTTGCATTAATGATTTATTTTCATCATAATAGTCACTCGCTATATCAATTTCAAGTAGGAATAGAACATGTTTTCAATAGTGGAAGAGTTTTCTTTGGTGATGTGATTCAGAGGGAGGCCGTGCACTTGAACCCAAAACATAGCAATACTGAAATCTATTTCTTCCACAGAAGCACGTGGTTTCCAGTCCTTCACAATGGTGTGGTAGCCAAAATCTTCTTCGTGATCATCTACCAGCCGAAGAACAGAGTCCTTCCTTCCTCGGTGAGGAAGTTCCCGGGTAACTCCGACCTCGTTGCACACTAATCCCTCTGTGTTGGTTCCCAATTACTGGAGTGCTCAAATTTTGGGGATCTTTTCATTTTTACCCCAATCCTCCGGAAAGTTCCCCAGTAATTCTACGGTAGGTTCTTTAGTTTCCCGCGTGAAAATTGAGATAGGAGAATCATTACCTTCATTAAATAAAAAAGTAGATTTTAACTGTTCATCGCCCTGATAAGAGTCAAAAGTAGCATAATAGCAATACTAAATATAAACCTAACAATATAATAATTTCATTTCTATAGTGGTAATTTTTCTTATGAGAAGATATCGGTTATGTACAGGTACTAATTCTAATCTATTGATAACCGAGTAAGAAATTCATGGCTCATAGTCCTAACTTTAAGGGCATGTTTGGTTCACCGGATTAGGTAGGGCACGGAATAACTATTCCGTACGTAATAGGTTTTCTGTCGTTTGGTTCAACGAAATGCGAAATAGCTATTCCGACTCGGGATCCATATCCGGTGTATATGCGGAATACGGGTGCCACCCATCACGGTCTGGATTGGGATATGCGGATGCGAAAATGGAGGCGAAAGGACAAAAATACCCTCATCTTCTTTCAATAATTACAACGCATGCCATCCCATAAAAGCTTTAGAACTCCAGTGATTGGACAACCTTGTCCCGACATTTCCGTCTCGGAAGAAAATCGTAAACCCTAGCAGAGCTCCAGTCGCGTTTCGTCATCGATTTGTCCTTCTCGTAGAGGAAAAGGGTTGCGGCACCACTCCACTGCCGGTGGGATTGAGTCGGAGGAGAGGCGGAAGCTCGCGAACCTCCCTTGAGCCGAAGCAGGTAGGGTTCGATTCCCCTTTATTCCACCCATTATCGACTAAGCTTGATTCGGAAGAGAGGCGGTAGGGTTCGATTCCCCTCTCTAGGTCTTCATCTCTTGGCCGCTTCCCTCTTCGTTGACCTTTGCGAACTCGACGCTAGCGGATGTGGCTGGTGGAAAAGTGGAAGCTCATGTCTTCTCATCAGCCCGTAAGCGATAGGGTTTCCACCTCCGAGTCCCCTTCTCCCTCTCCTGCTCCCCTCTGTGTCGCCGTGTTACTTCGCAAGTCGCCGTGGTGCTCCACTCTGCTCTGTAGTCGTCGGAAGCTCAGAGGTAATGTACGATAATTTTTATTTGTAAGAGAATGTTTTTATTAAGATAAATTTTTTATTAATTCTTTAGATAATTGTACTTATTAAATTATTAAATAATTACTTTTATTAATAATAATAATTTTAGTAATTTAATTAAAATAATTAATTTTTAAAAATTATTTACTTTTAAATTATTTAAAATGCTTATTTTTTAATAATTATAAAAATTGTCATTAAAGTTATCTATTTATCTTATAAAACCGATTAGATTTAGCATGAAGGGCATTTCTGTCATTTCACCCTATTTCTGTTCTATTCCATTCCTTATTCAAGCCAACCAAACATCATAATTATAATTCTCAGTTTTCCTATTTCCTCCAACCAAACAAAAAAATTTCATCAGAATTACTATTCTATTCCCTATCTATTTTATTCCAGCGAACCAAACGTAGCCTAATTGTTTTTAGAGTCCAATTCGGATATAGCTTGGTCATGTGTGTTAGTATTAACCGCCTTACCCGGAATGGAACTTTTAGCTTCTAGAATCTACTTCTTAGTTCAAGTTTCGAAAGCCTCCCCCTCATTTAAATTCCCGCATTGGAGTTAGGAATCTCAGAGCTAGTTCGCTGGCAACGGTTGCTCGTGAGTCTGTGTCAAACGACGGAGGCCCATGAGATAATCGGTATACTTGGTGCGTAGGGAGGCCCAGTGATACCCAATCAATGTAGTCGGCATAACAAAGGAAATAGGAATGGGAAAAGTGTTAGAGGAAGATCGTTGTAAATCATTGCACCTACGGTCCAACCAATTGGGAGAGAATCAATAGATTCATTTTCGGGACCGATTCATCCTTCACGCATAGACTACGTACAGGGTAGCACTTTTGGAAATATAGAATATCACCGCGAAGTTTGAGCTTGATGCAAATGGCTAAAATATCTGTTGTGAGTGTGTAGTTATGCTTCGAATGCTTTGCCATAGAATAAAATCCGATGTAATCAAAATAAGAAAAGAGTTTTAAAGAAGAAAGAATAACTTTAATTATTAATAAACAAGTCCCTTCAATTTCACTTGCACAAACCTCCCTCGGAGCCTCTACATGGAAAAAAAAAGAAAAGAAAGGAAAATTAGTATTGTACGCCCGCAACAACAAAGAGGCCGATTTGAGAACGTTTGGAGAGGCTCACTCGAAATAGAACTTAGAAAAAAAAAGCATTTAACACAAAAAAAGCCTTTTTCAAAGAGAGTAAAACGACTCGAAATCCCAGGAGCTAATCCAAAATCACCTACTCGATTGACGGGCATAGCACTGTCCCGTACGACAACCCTTTGTTGAAAAAGAAGACAAAGCACTATCTCCTAGCGGAGACTATCCCTTGCTTGATCTGTCCACGAATAGCACCGTTCTCCGTTCCGCGTTTGGCTTTTTCCCATCTTTTTTTTTTGGTATCCAATAAGATTGGAATATGTAATATCATAAAAATGGTAGAAATTGAAACACTTTTTTTTTAGATTCATTTATTGATTCAGGGCTGCGCCTTCCTTCTTAGAACCCATCGAAGGGGGCCTCGGCCCAGGAAGCGGAGAGTGGCCGAGTGGTCAAGAGCGACGGACTGTAAATCTATTGAAGCCTTTCTTCTCTTCTTTCTCTTTCTCGAGGGGGAAAGAGAAAATAGGGTCTTATGGAGGGAGGGGGAACAGTCGGGTGCAACCTCTAGCAGATGGTTCGAAATTGATTCTAAAAGAATCCATTTCACCCAATAGTGCTAATTTCTCCCTTTCTAGAATGGCTCCAGGGGTTACATTTATGTTAAGTCTGGTCGCTAGGGCTGTATATTTCATTATAGTTCTATGATTCGGAGTCTCATTTCCTATTTGATCCCTTTGAATTCCATATTTGAAGTTGCGATCGGATCTATTCATTAAAAAGAATCGATTCAATACATTTCTTATGTACCCATACTATCACTATTGGTCAAAGCAGCCTCTAGCTGGATATCCTTTACTGCATCTCCTAAGAGCTCAGGACGGAATGGACAAAAAAGCTCTTTCCATCATCAGAAACAACCTGATTTCTGACCTCTTGCATTGCATTACCATAACGATAAGCAAAAAGAAAAAAAAAAGGAGAGAGATAAGTCATCGAAGGGTTTGCGTGAATAATGGAATGGTAAGCATTACTCATCTGAAAGTGTCCCACGATGATCTAATATCTTTTCAAGAGAATGACGCGAGAATCCGCGGTGAAGAAATGAGGAGATCTTTCTATATCAAAATCTCTTTCTCTCTCTATGTGTCTGTATCTTCTCCCCCTTTTTTCCTGTACTTTTTTTGTAGTGCCTCTTTTCTTTCAAAGGTATTTTATTCTCAAGAGAAGGAACCGAGGGTCATTCTATTGCATCTCTTCTTTATTTGCTTTGGGACTGGGAATTTGATTTCCCATGCTAATCAATTTATATATAAGATATCTATCAGATCATGGATTCATGTACCAATTATTTCCAATTTCCATGTGGCTACATACGATATCTTTTTTCCGACAATATGAAGATGGAGATAATTTGATAAGCCAATGATTTTTTTTCCGTGTTTCAAAATACGGTTAACCAACATGTTAATTACAAAGCAGCTAACCTATGAATCTATTCCCCATTTTTCATTTGTTTCTTATTTTATTTTCATTTGTGATTCAGCAGTTAGTCCTTCAATCTAGAAAGAATTAGGCGATCCGATAATCAATCTCTTTCTCACTCCCCTCTATCAGAGAAGGAGGCGTCTGCTGACGAAAAAAAAAGAGAGCCCTTTTTTCCTTTCAATTCCAAAGCTTAGCGTCTCCTGATAACACTCTATCATTTTAATCCATTCTTTAGTTTTTGATTACCTTGCAAAGGAAAATAAGGCTCTTGCTCGAATGCGTGACTGCGGCGCACCTATCGCCCCAGCACGGCACTCTAAAATGCATGTTGGGTGGAGCCAGAATACTGCTACTAGGAAGACCGAAGAATGGATTCGTATTGGTTGGAACTTCTTGTTATATGGGTAAGAATTCGATATCTTTAGTTCCATCTCAGCTTTTTTTTATAAAGTTATTTTCCGTTTTTACATTTTAAACAAAAAAATATTAAGGAACGGATGTAGCCAAGTGGATCAAGGTAGTGGATTGTGAATCCACCATGCGCGGGTTCAATTTCCGTCGTTCGTCCATCTACATCCTATTAATTTTAAATTTTTTAAATAAAAGAGCATTTTTAGTGAACTAGAATATACTTAATCGACCGAAAGCACCTCTTTGTGAGATATGCTATCAAAGGAGTTGGGAATATATTCTATACTGAGTCAGAAAAATCATGATTCCAAAAGTTAAAGTTACAAAACAGTTTTTTTTAACTTAAGGTTTTAAATAAGGGGTCTTTCAATCCCAGACAGAACACGGATCTCAGACACACAAGCTACAAGCATTAACAAAGCATTAAGGATTACTGTTAATTTGCTCAACATGGATTAAAAAAAAAAAAGAATTCATCTTTGCACAGTAGTCTACTTCCCTGGGGTGGGGCTTGGCCTCCGAACCGTATGTGAGACGAGTTTCTGCCTCATACAGCTTGGGCCGAAGACCGGGGGAAGTTTAGGAGGCAGTAAGAATAATGCGACTAATTTAAATTTTGTCTATACAGTAATCTTAATTTCTTTATGAACTCCTAATTTTATCAACTAATTTTTTCAAATAAAATTAATTAACCAACGAATGGCAAGTGATTGATACATAATCGATCGAAGACTACTTGAAAATGGCTCGTCCCATCACAAGCACCTACGATGTCATAAATACATGACGGGAAGTGGCTTTTGGCTTTTGATGAGGAGGTTTGCTGTCCATGGCGGGGACAGAATTTCCTAAAATGTTGGCTTTTGACGAGGAGGTTTGCTGTCCATGGCGGGGTTTGTTGGTACACATTGACCTTTGTAGCTTGGAAAAATTCCCGTGATTTTGTAACGTTCCATCTTGGCGCAACTTCTAGATATCCACGCGGTTTGGATAAACAGCTCTATAGCAAATTACTGAGAAACTTCATTTGTAAAAGAAAATAATTTTTTTCTTTCATTAAGTATGTGTTTAATAAATTAAGTGTCAAAATTAAAATTTTAGCACTTAACTGGGGTCCTACAACTTGTTTGATAATCTAAATCTCCGACTTACTATATAATAATTAAATGAAAATTACAAGAATATGGAAAGAATTAAAAAACAAGGAATAATAATTAAAAATATTTAATAAATACAATTAAATATACCTAAATTTCTTACTACATACAATTAACAGAAAGTTTTTTGTAGAAATTTCTTCATTATACATAAGTGATAAATGTATATAAACAATTAATTTAACGTGACATTATAAAAATTGAGCCTAACTTATAGAAATTAATACAAAAATTTTGATATTCTTACGAAATTATATATAATTAAAATTTATTTGGATTCATAATAGATGAAGTTCGGTGCATAATAAATACTTAAAAAAATTTAAAAAATATGAAAAATGAAAATTTAAACAAAAAATAATAATTAAAAATTTTTATAATGCAGCCAATAGGCTTTGTTTGGGAATTTCACTCCATTCGAAGCATAAATAATTATATTTATTTGAGATTGTAATAATTGTGTTATAAATTATGGGAAAAAGTAATGAATATTTGAGAGAATTTAGTATTAAAAATTGAATTGAATGTTAAAAAAATTGAAGAAAAAGAAAAAAAAATAATAATTGTGTTGTTAAATTGAAGATAAGTGGAGTAGAGTTAAAAAAAAAATTGCAAAACCAAACATGCCAGTCATCCCCAATGTGGACCAATGCAAAGCCTGTGTCCTTTTGAAAGCGATTGACTGTTGTCGTCTGTCTTTGATTAACTTGTCTTTGGAAATGTAGCTGCAGCTTCAGGCCTATTTGCCTCCTGTTAATAGCTCCAGGCTCCAGTTATCATTTGGAGAATTAGAAGCCAAAACGGGAACAAGGTAATCAATTGACTAGTGAAGATTGACAACTTCAAGACTGTCATTGGAGAAGGAGGTTTCGGAAAAGTTTACCTCGGAACATTGGTGGATGATACCGAAGTTTCCGTGAAGATGCTCTCTCGGAGATCAAATTAAGGATACATGGACTTTAAAGCAGAGGTTTTTTTTCTATTTTTATTTTTTTTGGTAATTAAAGCAGAGGTAATTACTTGCCATGTTTGGCCAAGGGAAATCTCTAGGATTTGCAAAGAGATTCTGTGGTAAAGTCGTTAACGATAATCCGCTATTGGAAGTACAGGCCCGGTTCCTATAGCATCAGGTCATATATATATATATATATATATATATATATATATGTCCACCACATAGAGCTGGTTTCTATAATTGGATATTGCGATGATGCCGAGCAATGGCATTGATATATACAAGTTCATAGCAAATGGAAATTCAAAAAATTTAAAAAATAAAGAAATTTTCATTCATCAATCCAATGTTCTGAGACCATCAGACCTGACCTATCTTACCCTTGCTTTCATATATATATATATATGTGTGTATTTTTTATTATTTGTTTTATTAGAGTATTTTTTTTTAATTTTTTATTAGAGTATTCATAAATTATATTTACTTTGTACGTGTGTGAGGATGTTTCTATTCTAAAAGATGTAACATCTGAATTATTTTAAATGCTCTTATGGTTATATGTATACGTAATTGGATTGAAAAGAATTTATAAGAAGAGAATATAGTAAACTCTAAAACTGAACTTTTTGTTACCAAATTTACTTATGTCCTAATTATAATTATTGTAAATATGTAGAATTATATCAAGTGAAAAAGATGTATGACATTTTGTTAATATAAAAATTCAAATAAACTAACAAATATAGAATTTTCATATATCTAACAATATATGATCACTTGTCTTCTAATAATCATTAAAAAAATAATCAATATAGATTTTAACGTACATAAGCATACATATATTTTCAGTACATATATTTATTTATTTTTTGTTTATATGAGTTAACACATATAACTATTTTATATATGTATATAAATTTTCAGAACATATATATTGATTTTATTATTTATTTATTTGATAAGTATTTTGTTCATGTGAATTAATTCTATATATATTTTCAATTACACTGCTATTTAATGCACCTGTATTCAATTTTATATATACATAGACATGCATATATATTTGCCTTTTAGGATATAACTAGTGTTCAATCCGTGCCTTGCACGGATTTGTATTCATATATTTATATTTTATACGAATAATAATTATCATAGTTTATGACATTAATTTACTTATTAGTATCATTATTATTATTATTGAAAATAAAATTTCTCAACAATCAATTTTCAAAAAAAATTTTCAAAATGCTTTTGAGTACTTCAATAATAATTTTATAATCTACAATCTTATTATGTCTTGTAAATTTATTTAATTTTTTTCACAATTTTAGTTTGTATTATATATTATTATATTATTTTATGTTTTTTTTAATATTATTTTCCAACTTATGGAATCTTCCTTCTAGATAAATATTCTTATTATTTTATATAATGTTGAAAAAAATTATATAATCTTCATTCGCGGTTAAGGATCGATATTGTTTTACATAATGAGACATTATATATGATGAGGATCGCGGGCATGACAATGAGGCTGATGCACAAGATCTTGAAGGCTTGCATGTTCCGAGTGGGCCAATCACACGGGTAAAGGCCAGACAAATCCAACAAGGTATGGAGAGCTTGTTGATGGGCTTTTTGGGCTAAGAGGAGTCTAATTCAATTAGGCCTCCAAAGGGTTTTATTCAACTAACTTGCCATGAGATAGTCGATAGCCCACCCAAAATTGGAGTAGACGCATAAGGGAAGTTGAGAGTTGCTGAAGATGAAATAAAAGACTGCCAACTATTCAAGATAGCATTTATTTAGTTTCCTCTGTTATTTCTGGCTTTAGGAAACTAAGATTATTCCAGTTGCCAAGTTTATTAGTTTCTAGTTTCTCCTAAGCTTATATAAAGGATGTTGAGTAGCTGATCATAGATAGACTATTCTAGTATTTTGGTGATATTTTCTCCTTTGCTCTTCATTGAACTCTTTCGAACGAACAAGTGTGACAACTTATGATTGTTCGGCACAATTTGATATTATTGGTTATTATTTTTTCATAAACAACGGGTCAATAATCTTTGTCTTGATATTGTTGGTTCTTGTTTCTCTATAAATAACGGGTCAATAATCCTCTTCATGTATATCTGTGTTTGGCGATCTGGGAATCGATTCAAGTTGGTTGTCGGGTTTCACAATCCTTCGTGAGGTCCGCATCGTTTTAGTATAGAGCATGAGGTTCCAAATCAAGTTTATCCTATCATTTTCGTTTCAATTTGCTAAATTTCATTCCGTCTAGCTTGTTCGTTCTGGATTGGTAGTAGCAAAAAGAAAAAAAGAAAAAGAAAAGAGAAGTTCCAGTTGAAAAAAAACAAAAGACAAAAAATTGCGGCAAAAAAAAATTAGAGCTGAAAAAAAAGATAAAAAGAAAAGGAAGAAACTGTCGGTGTCAAATTGATCTAAATTCTTTGCATCAGATCATTCTAAAGTTGTTATTTACCTTTCTTGTTGATCCACGTTGATTTTGCTCCCATAATTACCTAATACCTGATCTTCCATATTCCCTTCCCTAAATCATCCTCCATATCTTTCCATCCATTTATTACTCTGATATATTCCTTTCTTCATTCCTAAAATCTTTCATTTCTTAACTTTTATTTGACCATTTATTTCCCTGTTAGTTTGTGTCCAAATTAGGGCTAATATATTAATTGCTGTTTTGAATTATTACGAGCTAGTTGCCTTTGATTTGTAAGTTGCTGAGTTCTTTAAAGAATGTTGCGGAGGAAATTAGAGTGGAAAAAGGCAAGAGTGGTAAGCGTATTAGAGGAAAAAGCCATTGAACCGAGTGAAACACGAGTGTTGAGTGACATTAATTTGAGGGCAAACATGTGAGCGAGTGGTTGTGAGGTCCTAACACCATTTTCTTTTTTAGTGCAAACATGAACTTCGTAGGAAAAGACACTAAATCTACGACCGGAGATGGAAGTAATGCTGGCCAGCAAGATGTTGCTTTCACTTTGGAAGCCATGCAGCAACAATTGGAGAGATTGGAAGTTGTTTTCGGAGATATTCGTGATAGAATGGGCATGCAAGATCAACGAATTAACCAAATGCAAATGGAGCGAACCGGACAGTATGTACCAGTGCCCAATGCAAGGAGGCTAATGCGCCAACCACCGATTCCTCAAGATGAAGATTATGAGGAAGATGATGAAATGGCATCCGTGGGAAGTGTGAGGAGAGCTAAAGGAGTTAATAATGAGGGGCGAAGACATGGTAGGCAAGATCAAGCAATTAGAGATGGAGTAGATAGGAAAATTGGGAGTATTAAAATGACGATACCACATTTTCAAGGGAGGAATGACCCTAACACTTTTATCGAATGGGAGAGGAAGGTGGAGCTTGTATTTGATTGCCATAATTACTCAAAAGAGAAGAAAGTGAAACTTATAGCGGTGGAATTAACTAATTATGCCATCGTTTGGTGGAACAAATTGGTTAAGGAAAGGAGAAAGAACCATGAAAGGCCTATTGAGACCTGGGATGAGATGAAGACTGTCATGCGGAGGCGATTTGTTCCCTCGTATTACTATCGGGACTTGCATTTAAAATTGCAAAGTCTAAGGCAGGGGTCAAGGAGAGTGGAAGACTACCACAAGGAGATTGAGATAGCTTTGATTTGGGCAAACATTGAAGAAGATAAAGAGGCAACTATGTGGAGATAGAAGAGATGGTTAGCATGGCCATGAAGGTAGAACGGCAACTCAAGAGAGGGAGACTAGCCAAGCAAGATGGTGGTTCTTATTCAGGGCCTTCAAATTTGAAGTCGAAATGGGGTGTCAGTTCAAGATCTGTAGAAAAACCCAAATCGAATGCTGAAACGGGCATGAACAGGAGCCAAGGGGACAACAAGGAGAGAGGTAACTCTACATCCTAACCTCAGAGAAATAGGGATATCAAATGTTTTCGGTGTTTGGGCTCTGGACATATTGCTTCTCAATGTCCAAATAAAAAGAGCAATGATCATGCTAGATAGTGGGGAGCTTGAAACTGAAGATGAGGAAAGTGATTCCATGCCATCACATGATGATTCTAGTGATTATGAATATGATGCTGAAGGGAATGCCTTAGTAATCATGTGAGCACTTAATGCACAAATTAAGGAAGAAGAAAGAGATGATGTGCAAAGGGAAAATATATATCCACACTAGATGCCAAGTAAAGGATCGTGTATGTAGTTTGATCATTGACGGGGACAGTTGTGTGAATGTGGTTAGTAAGTTACTTGTTGACAAGTTGGGATTGCATACATTGAAGCATCCTAGGCCATATAAGCTGCAATGGTTGAATGAAAGTGGAGAAGTGAAGGTGAACAAGCAGGTTCTGGTTTCCTTTGCAATTGGGAGATACAAGGATGAAGTTCTTTATGATGTAGTGCCCATGCAGGTTAGTCATATGTTGCTTGGGAGGCCATGCCAGTTCGATAGACATGCGATACATGATGGGTATAAGAATCGATACTCTTTTGTCAAGGATGGAAGAAATGTGACACTTGTTCCATTGACACCTAATCAGCTCCGAATCAAGAGATCCACTTGTGAGAAAAGTGAGAAAAGTGAGGTAGATGTTGAGATTCAAAGAGAAAAATAGAGTGAGCAAGCGAGAAAGGAAAATGGTAAGAATAGAGAGGAAGAAAATCGGGAGAGTGAAAAGAAAGAGAGTTCAGCTATATATGAGAGGAAAGATTTAGTTGAGAGAAAAGAGAAAAAAATGAGTTTCTATGCAAAAGAAAGAGAGATAAATAGTGCATTCAAAGTTAATCGCCCAATGATCTTGTTCATTTACAAGGAGGCTTATTTCTCTGACCTTAATTCTTCTATGCCAAGTTGTGTTACCTCCCTTTTGCCGGAGTTTGGAGATATCTTTCCCAAGGAGTTACCCAATGGTTTGCCACCAATATGGGGAATAGAGTATCAAATCGACTTTGTGCCAGGAGCCGTGATTCCGAACCGGCCAATTTATCAAAGTAATCCGGAGGAGACAAAGGAACTTCAAAGGCAAGTGGATGAGCTTTTAGCTAAAGGGCATGTGCGTGAGAGCATGAGTCCTTGTGCGGTCCTGGTGTTGCTGGTGCCAAAGAAAGATGGTACTTGGCGAATGTGTTGATTGCCGCGCTGAAAACAAAATCACGGTAAAGTATCGACATCTCATTCCTCGATTAGATGATATGTTGGATGAATTGCATGGTTCTACTTTGTTTTCAAAGATAGTCTTGAAAAGCGGATACCATCATATTAGGATGAAAAAGGGTGATGAGTGAAAAACCGCTTTCAAAATAAAACATGGTTTATATGAATGGTTAGTTATGCCATTTAGATTCACTAATACGCCTAGTACTTTCATGAGGCTCATGAATCATGTTTTGTGTGCCTTCATTGGAAAATTCGTGGTTGTATATTTCGATGACATCTTGGTTTATAGTAAGAGCTTGAATGATCATATACCTCATTTGCAGCGTGTTCTTCAAGCATTGAGACATGAACAACTATATGCTAACCTGAAGAAATGTACATTTTACATGGATCGAGTTGTGTTTTTGGGATTTGTTGTTAGTTCCAGGGGTATTCAGGTTGATGAGGATAAGATGAAAGCAATTAAGGATTGGCCGACCCCGAAATCTGTAATCCAGGTAAAAAGTTTTCATGGTCTAGCCAGCTTTTATAGGCGATTTGTGCGGGATTTTAGCACGTTGTTTGCATCATTGATGGAAGTTGTTAAGAAAGATACTGGTTTCAAATGGGGAGTCGAGCAAGAGCAGGCATTTAACTTGATTAAGAAAAGGCTTTGTACTGCATCTTTATTGGTTTTACTTGATTTTTTGAAAACTTTTGAGATAGAATGTGATGCTTCCGGGATCGGTATAGGTGCTGTGTTGATGCAGGAAAAACGACCGATTGCCTATTTTAGTGAGAAGCTAAGTGGAGCTGCTTTGAATTATTTTACATATGACAAGGAACTCTATGCTTCGGTCCGCGCATTGGAGACGTGGCAGCACTACTTGTGATCAAAGGATTTTGTCATACACACGGACCACGAATCATTGAAGCATTTGAAAGGGCAAGACAAGCTGGATCAGAGACATGCCAAGTGGGTCGAATTCATAGAGATGTTTCCATACGTGATTCAGTGCAAGCAAGGAAAGGAAAACGTGATAGTTGATGCATTATCACAGATGTATGTACTTATCTTTACTCTAAATGCTAAATTTCTTGGGTTTGAACATCTTAAGGAGTTGTACATACAAGATTCTGACTTTGGTGTTATTTTATAATGCATGTGAAAAGGGTGCATTTGGTAAGTTTTATAAGCATGACGAATTCTCATTTAGAGAGAATAAGCAACGCATTCCTAATTCTTCTATGCGTGAATTACTTCTACTTGAGTCTCGTGGGGGAGATCTTATGGGTCACTTTGAAGTAGTTAAGACTTTGGATATTTTGATAGAACATTTCTTTTGGCCGCATATGAAGAGAGATGTAGAGATAATTTGCTCTAAATGTGTTACTTGTAAGAAGGCGAAATCAACAGTAAAACCCCATGTAATGTATATGCCTTTACCTGTCCCTAATGAGCCTTGGACTGATATATTAATGGATTTCATCCTAGGATTGCCTAGGTGTAGTAAATGACGAGATTCCATTTTCGTAGTTGTTGATCGATTTTCTAAGATAGCTTATTTTATTCCATCCCGCAAAACTGATGATGCCACACACATTGCTGATTTGTTCTTTAGGGAGGTAGTGCGATTGCATGGGATACCTAAGACCATAGTTAGTGATCGAAATGTTAAGTTATTGAGTCATTTTTAGCGTCTTGTGGGGAAAGTTAGGAACTAAATTGTTGTTTTCAACTACTTGTCATCCCCAAACGAATGGCAAACCGAGGTGGTTAATAGTACGTTGTCCACTCTCCTTCGCACTGTCATAAAAAGGAATTTGAAGTCTGGGGAAGATTGCATACCATTTATTGAGTTTGCCTATAATCGTACAGTGCATTCTTCTACTAACTTCTCCCCATTTCAGATTGTGTATGGTTTTAATTCATTAACACCTTTGAATCTAATCCCTTTGCCTATGAGTGAGATTTCTAGTCTTGATGGAAAGAAAAAGGTAGATATGGTGAAAATGATTCATGAAGAAGCGAGGCAACATATCTTGAAGAAGAATGAACAATATGCTGAACGTGCCAATAAGGGTCGGAAGAAAGTGACTTTTGAACCAAGAGATTGGGTGTGGGTTCATATGAGGATGGAAAGATTTCCAAACCAACGGAAATCCAAATTGAGTCCACGAGAAATTGGACCATTCCTAGTCATTGCCAAGATAAATGATAATGCTTACAAAATAGATTTACCAGGTGAGTATAATGTTAGCCCAACTTTTAATGTTTATGATCTTTCTCTGATTGATGTAGGTCTCGATTCGATGACGAATCCTTTTGAAGAGCAGGAGAATGATGATGATCGCGGGCATGATAATGAGGCTAATGCACACGAGCTTGGAAGTTGGATTCGTGAAGAAGGAGCTGATGCACAAGATCTTGAAGGCTTGCATGGTCCGAGTGGGCCAATCATACGGGCAAAGGCCAAACAAATCCAACAAGCTATGGAGAGCTTGTTGATTGGCTTTTTGGGCCAATAGGAGTCTAATTCAATTGGGCCTCCAAAGGGCTTTATTCAACTGACTTGCCATGAGAATGTTGATAGCCTACCCAAAATTGGAGTAGACGCATAAGGGAAGTGAGAGTTGCTGAAGATGGAATAAAAGATTGCCAACTATTCAAGATAGCCTTTATTTAGTTTCCTCTGTTATTTCTGGCTTTATGAAATTAAGGTTATTCCAGTTGCTAATTTTATTAGTTTCTAGCTTCTCTAGGCTTATATAAAGGAGGCTGAGTAGTTGATCATAGATAGACTATTTTGGTATTTTGGCGAGATTTTCTCCTTTGTTTTTCATTGAACTCCTTCGAACGAACAAGTGTGACAGCTTGTGATTGTTCGGCACAATTTGATATTATTGGTTCTTGTTTCTTCATAAATAATGGGTCAATAATCCTTATTTTGATATTGTTGGTTCTTGTTTCTCCATAAACAACGGGCCAATAATCATCTTTATCTATATCTATGTTTGACGATCTGGGAATCGATTCAAGTTGGTCGTCGGGTTTCACAATGCTTCGTGAGGTCCGTATCAATATATGTTTTTTATATATGTATATTAACTCTACTTTTATATATACTTATTATATATTTCTTATTGTTCTAGAATTTATTAAAAGTTGATCATTTTTATGATTCACGATTCTTATTTTTAACATGTTAAGTTTTACTTTTCAATAGACTCGTACATATATATGTGTAGTTTTCATGATAAATTATATATATGTTTCATTAATCTTCATAAGAATATCAAAATTTTTGGATCAATTTCTATAAGCTAGGCTCAATTTTTATAATATCACGTTAAATTAATTATTCATATACATTTATCACTTATGTATAATTAAGAAATCTAACAAAAATCTTCTTTTAATTGTATTTAGTAAGAAATCTAGGTACACTCAATTGCATTTATTGAATATTTTTAATTATTATTCATTGTTTTTTAATTCTTTTCATATTCTTTTAATTTTCTTTTAATTATTGTATAGAGAGTAAGAGATTTAGATACATTAGTTACATTTATTAAAAAAATTAATTATTATGCATCCATTAAATTTTAGTTATATATAGATTTGTAAGGATACCAAAATTTTTGTGTCAATTTCTATAAGTTAAGAAATTTCAACAAAAATCTTCTGTTAATTATATTTAGCAAGAAATTTAGGTATATTTAATTGCATTTATTAAATATTTTTAATTATTATTTCTTATTTTTAATTCTTTCCATGTTCTTTTAATTTTCTTTTTATATAGTGAGTAGGAGAACTTTGTTTGGTTTTGAAGTAATTTTTTTACTGTACTCTACTTATCTTCAATTCAACAACGCAATTATTACTTTTATTTTTTTTTCAATTTTTTATCTTAACTACCATTCAATTCAATTTTAATACTAAATTCTCTCAACTATTCATTACTTTTTCCACAATTCAACAACACAATAATTATTTTCTTTCAACTATTCATTTTTTTTCACTTTTTTCCTATAATTCAACGGTAAAATCATTACTTTTTTTTATTTTCTCCCTCCATCTTATTATTACAATCAAATTAATTAAATATATATATATATATATATGCATAGTTATAATGGAGTTGTGTGTAACTCAACTTTATTTTCAAACAAGGCCTTAGATGTTGACTCGATATGTCATAAATATAAAATTGATCAGTGTGTCCCTACATAGGTAATAAGTCAAACAAATCAATCCTTTTTTTACAAATTGTGTCACTGAGTATCAAATTGATTTTGGGATCTCTGTATATATGGGTAGAAAGCTTCCCTTGTCCATGTGAAGAAAATTAAAGGGGAGACAACTTACTCGGAAGGAATGGAGCTTCTCTCCATATTAAATCGTTCTTTATATGAACATGGGGGAAGTTTCGTATAGTGGTTGGGTCGAACTTCACTCGCACATAAGTAATAGTTTTATATGTCTTTAAGTTTTTGAAATCATAATTCAATTTTTGAAGGTTTTGACATTTCAGATGATTAATTTCTAGAACAAGTAACTAGCACGTCCATTGATCTCAAGAACATTAGAGAGGGAGAGAGCGAGAGAGAGAGAAAGATGACCTGCTCGGATGAGAAAACAGCTGTCATGCTTCCGCGTTAGGAGGATCTCCCTCAGCTCTGCCTCAAGTTGCTTGGTGCCTTGGCTAGACGATGGCAAGAGCCTTTTAACTGCAACTTTTGGTGTTATCATCTTGTTTGCCTAGGAAGACAATTCGGTATCCCCCTTGTCCGATAACTGCCCAAAATCACTGCTAGAATTCCCGAATTTAGCAGGAGTCCAATAATCCGCCGGTTACCCTTCGGTATGACAGGATTACCGACAGGACCTAGTAGGGAGTATTCCCAGGATACAGTCGGCATACCTAGGAAAATAGGAAATTATTAAGGGATGATTCCCTCGGTAAATCGAGGGATTGCCCCTGAATACATCCCTAGAGAATATTCCCACTGTAGCCCCTCGATAAATATTTTACCGAGGGGCTTACCGAAGGAATGTTCATCGGTAAAAAACCATGGACTTAAATCATGGAATATTCCCATAGTACAACCATCGGTATTGGATTAAAAAAGAAAATTGGACCAGGCCGACCAGCCAAGATACGGGTCTAGTGGGAGGGCGCACAGGCACTGCATGGTGCGCATGGGGGGAGTCAATCCAAGGACTCGCCCCGTGAAGGTCCAAGGTGAAAATTATCATGCTAAGCCTTCTCGGTCTATAATGTTTCTCCCATAAAATATAGCTATGATATATATATATATATATATATATATAACTAATCAAAATCGTTTTTTTTTTTTAAAAATTCTTGATCAATTACACGTTCTAGAACACTTTTAATGTTATTGAGTGTAAATTAATATGCACTTCAATAAATATAAATTTTTTAAAACGAATTAGAACAGAACGTGTAGGGCAGCATCTACGGATTTCTTCATTTCAAAATTTGATGTTGTTAAGTTTTTTGGAACATTACTAATAATCCTTCATTTTTTTCATTAATTCTTTTGACGAATTTCTTTAACAGGCTACAAACCGAAAATTTGGCGGAGCCTCCCCCAAATTCTCAATATTTCATTCCAAAACATAAACGTGTCCAAATAATTTCGTAAAACCCCAACTTAGTAACCATTTCGTCTAACCACTTCGTCTTCATATATCACAAGAAACAGGTCGCATCTACATAACAAACTTCTCACATATTTTTTTACTAACACTCATAACCAACTAAACAAACATTCCAACAGTCTAGGGACTTAATAATTCAGATTCAAAGTCTCCCAAATCACACACATTAAATACATTAAAAAATAGTAAAAATCCCGTTAACCATCAGTCTTAACACGAGAAATGGATGACAACCATCACCTACCCATCCTTCGACCATTCGACGTCATTTGGCCATGATCTTCCTCGTCCTCATTCTCTCCACCTCTTTGTTGAGATTGGTCCACCGGCTCTAGGACATGACAAACTAGGATTCCAGAACTCTAGGATTCCAGAACTCTAACAAAAAATGGTGAGGGTAAAATATGGAATTTTGTGTGACACACTGATGGCAGTAAGGAGAGAGGAGAGGACCAAGCCCCCAAAACAACGAGCAAACGACCCGAAGAACCTTAAGAATCCACCTAAGTTATTCGTAATCAGAGAAGAACAACTCAAAGAATGAGTTACTCTAGAATATAAATAGATTACTTCAAAGATGATTTGCTCATATCCTTACACGATTATCCTATTTATAGAACAAGGACACAAGGACTTTTTAGCTTCCCAAGACACCCCATTAACTCTAATTCTATCTTCTCGGATTTTTTTAGACACAACTCACAAAAATGACAATAACTTTTCCTAGACAACTCCAAATTACGAACATTTTGATTCATTGGAAACTAGACTTCTAGGGCTTTCCAATGACATCTTATTTGACCCTATTTAGTGAAGAAACGACTCAGAAAACTAAGCACGAAATGACTCTTCGGTTTCAGTCCAACAGCCTTTAATTATATTCTAGAACCATCATATGGTCTTCTCGTTTTCTCCATCATTCTCCCTCGGTTGGAAGAGACTTGTCCCCAAGTCGGACCCTTCGTCTTCTCCAGCATAGGGCAATAGGTCAGAGACATTGAAAGTCGCAGAAACTCCATAGTCTCCCGGTAGCTCAACCTTATATGCGTTTTCAACCACTCTCTTCAAAATGCGAAAAGGTCCATCGGCTCTAGGCTTGAGCTTACCAAAGCGACCTTGGGGAAACCGCTCTTTGCGAAGATGAATCCATACCAAGTCTCCTTCCTTGAAAGTTGCCGGCTTCCTGAACTTGTCGGCTTGCTCCTTGTACTTCTCATTTTGCCGGATGATCTTCTTGCGAACCTCTTCATGCATACTTCGAATTTGCTTCACTCTTTCTTTAGCATCACTACTGAAAGAGTGATTAATTGGAAGAGGGACCAAATCCAACGGACCAATAGGATTAGATCCATAAACAACCTCGAATGGGCTCTTATCGGTAGACTTGCTTTGAGACTGATTATAAGCAAACTCCGCTTGAGGCAGCACCATGTCCCATTGACGAATATTTCCTTTCACCAAGGACCTTAGCAAGCTTCCCAAACTTCGATTGACCACTTTCGTTTGGCCATCGGTTTGAGGATGATGGGAGGAACTAAATTGAAGAGTAGTTCCAAGCTTTCTCCAAAGCGTACGTTAAAAGTGACTCATAAACTTCATATCACGATCGGAAGTGATGGTTCTCGGAATGCCATGAAGCTTGACAATCTCTCTGAAGTAAAGATCCGCAACATGAGACGCATCCATGATCTTAAGGCACGAAACGAAGTGCGCCATCTTAGAGAATTGATCCACCACCACCATGACCGAGTCTTTGTTCCTTTGTGTCCTTGATAATCCCACCACGAAATCGATGCTCACATCTTCCCAAGGTGCATTAGGGTCCGGAAGTGGAGTGTAAAGGCCCGTATTCTGAGAATGAGCCTTAGCAATGTGACATGTTTTGCAGCGCTCCACTTGTCTCGATACGTCTCGGATCATATTCGGCCAATAGAATTGCGCATCAATAAGAGCAAGCGTTTTATCTCGCCCAAAGTGACTTCCAAGTCCTCCCTCGTGAGCTTTTTTGATGATGGCCTCTCTCAAAGAACATTGAGGAATGCACAACTTATTGGACTTGAAAAGATAGCCATCATGTACGAGAAAGTCCGTCCAAGGGTCTTTGGAACATTCACGCCATGTCTTGGAGAAATCAACATCCTCCTCATAGAGCTCCTTGATGATCTCGAACCCCAACACTTTTACTTGCATAGATGAAAGCAATCCACACCTCCGATAGAAAGAAGCTAGCCCATGGAAACTCCGAACCTCTTGGAGAGATCTTGGAGTCTGCCAATTTACGATCGCCTCCACTTTACTTAGATCCATGCAAATGCCTTCTTGAGAGACAATATAACCCAATAAGTTGACACTATTTGTGAGGAAGTGACACTTCTTGAGGTTGGCATATAGGCGTTGCTCTCGAAGCACCTTAAAAAGCTCTCGAAGATGCTCCAAGTGCTCCTGCACGCTGGTATTATAGATCAAAATATCGTCAAAGTAGACGACCAAGAACTTGCCGATGAAAGCTTTCAACACATGGTTCATGAGGCACATGAAAGTACTCGGGGTATTAGAGAGGCCGAATGGCATAACTAGCCACTCGTAGAGACCATCTCTCATTTTGAATGTCGTCTTCCACTCGTCTCCGGGATGCATTCGAATTTGATGATATCTGCTCCTAAGGTCGATTTTGGAAAAGACCGAAACTTCATGAAGTTGATCAAGCAAATCATCAAGTCGTGGTATTGGAAAGCGATACTTGATGGTGATCTTATTCACAGCCCGACTATCAATGCACATCCTCCAAGATCCATCCTTCTTTGGCAAGAGAAGAGCGGGAACCGCACAAGGGCTCAAACTTTCCCGAATCAACCCCTTATGCAAAAGTTCGTCGACTTGGCGTTGAAGCTCCTCATGTTCATTTGGACTCATTCGATACGCCGCCTTACTTGGGATAGCAGCCCCGGGCACCAAATCAATATGATGTTAGATATCCCGCATGGGAGGAAGTCCTGACGGAATCTCATTGGGCACCACATCCCAAAATTCTTCGAGCAAAGACTTCACTACGAGTGGAATATCCCCTCGTTCTTCATTCTCCTCCAAGAGCACGAGTGCATAAGCCTTCGAAGGACGATCCATGACTTTGAGAAATTGAGATTTGGAGAGATAAGAGCTCCCTTCTCCCGTGACGGCCTTAGACTTGTCCTCCATTCTACAGGTGCTAGAATAATCTTGACACCTTCCTTTACAAAGGAGTAGGTGTTCTTAAAGCCATCATAAATCACCCTTCGATCATATAACCACGGCCGTCCAAGAAGTAAATGACACGCATCCATGGGAGTCACATCGCACATAATCTCATCCTTATAATGCGTGCCAATAGAGAATTGCACCAAGCAACGTTTATTGACATGAACGTTGTTACCTTTCTTGAGCCAAGAGAGCTTGTACGAATTCGGATGAGGCTCCACCTTGAGGTGCAACTTTTCCACCATGGTAGTGGAAACGACATTCTCACAACTCCCACTATCGATAATGACCGTGCACACTTTACCATGGGAAGTGCATCGGGTGTGGAAGATATTATGCCGCAACCACTTATCGTCCTCAACATGTGCGGACTTCAAGATGCGTTGAACGGCGAGAGCCTTCCCTTGATCACCATAAATGACATCTTCTTGCTCAACCTCATTCTCCTCGTCGTCGTAAGTGTCGTACACCAGCTCATCATTAGCCTCCTCCACTAAGCAAATAATCTTCCGATGTGATGTGACCAAATCTTCGACACTTAAAGCATTGTTTCGATATCGTGCTTGAAGTGTTGCGAGAAGTGCCACCTTGTGCAGGTGTAGCCTTGGAAGAAGAAGCCTTACCAGTCGATGATGACTTTGGAGTCGGAGCACTCCCCCTGTTAGAGATCCCGTCTCTTCCCAAGGTCTTATGAGTACTCTTCTCCTTAGATTGCTTCTCCACATGAACGGCCAGCTTGCAAACATCCTCGAAAGTCCAATAAGGTTACAATTGGACCACGTTACGAATCTCGAATCGAAGACCGCCAAGGTACCAAGCAATGCTTTGTTCCTCGGGCTCCACGATATCGCACTTCATCATGAGATGCTCAAACTCCGCGGTGTATTCCTCTACAGTCAACTCCTTTTGCTTGAAGTTGTAGAGCCGAGAGAAAGTATCTTGCTTGTAGCTCGCGGGAAGAAACTTCTTCTTGAGGTCCCGTTTCATCTTTTCCCACGTCACAATCCTCCGTTTTCCTTCACGTTCTCGATGCCTCTTCAAGTTCTCTCACCAAACTGAAGCATGTTTTTTTCAATTTGATGGCGACTAACTTCACCTTCTTTTCTTCGGAAATGTTCTTGAAGTTGAAGACTCGTTCAACGATAGCCAACCAATCAATGAAATCTTCTAGGTGCATTTGACCTTCAAAGTCGGGAATGTCAACTTTGACGCCATAATCCTCAAAACGATTCCGCCGGCCAAGTCAAGAAGAAGCCCTTTCGGTAGACGAATCAGAATCTTCGTAATGGAAATGGTTAACCTCCCCAATCTCGCCAACATCCGAACTATGACGTGACTCGTCACGGTTTCTAGCTTGGAGACGCTCAAGTTGCTGTTGGAGTTGTTGCACTTGCCTCCTCAGCTCATCCATCTCGACATCACGAAGGTCACGCTCCGTGGGAGCCACGTTGACGTCGGGTACTCTACGTCGACGGTTCGCCATGAAAAGAACCGTGGCTCTGATACCAATCTGATGGCGGTAAGGAGAGAAGAGAGGACCAAGCCCCCAAAACAACGAGCGAACGACCCGAAGAACCTTAGGAATCCACCTAAGTTATTCGTAATCAGAGAAAAACAACTCAAAGAATGAGTTACTCTAGAATATAAATAGATTACTTCAAAGATGACTTGCCCATATCCTTACACAATCATCCTATTTATAGAACAAGGACACAAGGACTTTTTAGCTTCCCAAGACGCCCCGTTAACTCTAATTCTATCTTCTCGGATTTTTCTGGACACAACTCACGAAAATGACAATAACTTTTCCTAGACAACTCCAAATTACGAATAGTTTGATTCATTGGAAACTACACTTCTAGGGCTTTCCAATGACATCTTATTTGACCATATTTAATGAAGAAATGACTCAGAAAACTAAGCATGAAATGACTTTTCCGTTTCAGTCCAACAACCTTTAATTATATTCTAGAACCATCATATGGTCTTCTCGTTTTCTCCATCACACACACAATTGATCTCGAAGAGTAAGACACGAATTATCAACATTCAAACCGAAGGCAGTGGACAAAGAGGAACTCGCATCTCTATGTCGTTTTCTTCGGTGAGAACAACTACTTTCATGGATGCCAGAGCCAAGTTCAGTATTTTTAGATCAACATTTGGTGAGTCAGGGACATTTCAACACAAAAATCACATCAGGAGCCCATTCGAGCAAAGAGATAAAATTCGTGGGATCTGGGGTGCCCAAACAGTGAATACAGCAGTTCGAGCATGGGATTTGACGCATCATATCATGATCAATCTTGAACCTAAAAGGGCGACTCTCATATGCTTGACTTGGGAAATTGAGTTAGCTTCAATTTGATGGGTCACTCATCCCAAGATTCAATACAGAGAGAGAGAGTTATAAATTTTTGAGCGCACCATACTTGAAACTGTTAAACCGGGACAGACTCTGCCAGTCGATGGAGAAAACCCATAAAAAATTCAATTCTTCGTATTTTCAAGCATGGCCAACGTAATTAGATTCCCAATTCACTGAAGATTCAGCAAATCAAAGAAAATGAGACATGTTTTTGGCTAGATTAGTACAGAATTGGAGATTTCCTCACAGATCAGAACCAAATCTCCCAAGGTCGAACGATTTTCAAATTTTACAAGGATGTGCCTAACTGGTGTAGGGATCAAGGAAAAATATCACATGGACCGAAAGATTCATGAGCAATTCAGGAAAATTTCGGATGCTCAGTCATCCCCATGAACTGCCGATCACAGCTCTGCACCTTCTACTTTGGCTGAGCAAGGTGGAGTGCACACCACCCTTTCCCCTCTTCTTCACACTATCCTTCTCCTCTAGAAATTCGACTGCATCACACGCTACCTCCCTATCATCTGCCATCTGAGCTCCATCAGCTCGAAAAAGGACGGAACGCCCATGCCTTGGAGCGGCTGCTCCCTATGCTGTTCTTCCCCTCCTTCACAGAGACATCTCAATTTTTCTTTTTCTTTTTTTTTCTTTTTTATTTTTTTCCCTTTTCCGATCTCTACCTACAAAAAAAAAAAGTCAGCCCATCACCATCTCTCTCTCTCTCACTCTCTTCTTCATGATCTCCAGACTTCACCGAGATAGGGATCCTCAATCTTCGGCTCACATCCGTGGCCTCTCCTTGAGATGAACATCACCATCAACCCTCAGCTCATTCTCCTAAACATTTTTGATTCGGTCCCTCACGCACTCAACACCTCAGTTTCTTTCCCTCAGTTCGTAGAAAAACTAGCATTTCCCTAGCACACTCACCATGACCTCTTTACCGAGCTAAGTCACTCTTTCCTCTCACTTTCTCAGCGATTGTCTGTGTTTGTTTGTCTTTGTTTCTCCCGATTCTGTACTGTTATCCCTCGTTCTCCTTGTAGGAAAGACCTAGGTCGCCCCTGCTATGATGGAAGGCTCCTTGTGACCTTACCTCCGCCTCTCTCAATGCAGCTGCAAGTCGAGTTATTCAGTCGTATCCCTGGCCAGAAGAAGTCCAAGCTTCGATTCCTCTATTGCCCTTTCTGCCCATAGCCCTTTCCCGATTAATGGAGAGGTTTGGTGAGGCTCCAAGTTTCGCGACTTGTTGTGAATGCTTGATGGAAGTGCTAGATTAGTTTATATGACAGTTTTTAATCGATTTGACTATCGTGTTTAGAAGGTTGAGCCCGATGGTGTGGCTGAATTAGGAGTGTTCCTTTGTTCGATTTGTGATGTTTGGGCATGAATTTCAAGACTTGTTGCTGCATTTGAACGTATGGTCGAGCTAAATTATAATCTTCGTTCTATTGGTGCATCTTCAGTTAGATATGATTGATTAGAGGACACATATATATGGGTTGAATACATGATGGTTTTTGCCTACTTTACAATTATTCGATACGACATTGAAGGCCTGCGGTTCTGCTCTTATCATAGGTCCATTTGTGAATGCAATGAGTTGAGCTTATTCAATTATTTACCCTTTGTTTGGTCTTTCTTAATCTAATGCATGACTTGTGATGGATTCTCAAAGTTTCCAGAGGTCCAACACCATGTGTTTCATCGCATCAAGCTAGACTCAATACACTTTACATGCTGGTCCTCGTCGATTAATGCCCTTAAAAGCTCATCTTGGTCATTTTTAAATTGCATGATGAGCCTTTGCCGTGCCTCGATGCTTTGGGGTCACTTTTCTCTTGCTCATCATGTCATTTTGGGTATTATAGAGTCAACCTATGGGATTTAGGAACTATGATCAGATTCGAGCAAGGGTCCTAGAGCTTATTTCGTTATCTTTCTTTGACTTATTCATGGCTTGCATATTTGCCTTCGCCCCGTTTCTCCCGTGTTTGCTTCTTGTTTTGCATGTTGCCTCGAGCAATGAAGGAGAAGAAAAGCGGAGCTATGAGAAGATAGCAGGCCAATGCCTCGAAGACGGTGTGGAGGTTGATCTAGGCTTAGCTCGATCTCGACTTGAAGGCCCCCTGGGTCCGTGGTTGTCGTGCGATCTTCCAAGCTAATCGATCCTAGGAATCTCCTAGGATAAGGTACGATTCCTCGATCTTAGTGGCATGTCCAGGATTTCCATTTGATGTAATTGCATGATAACTCGGGGAACGAGTGATAAAGTGGGTCTTCCGTACAATGCTCTCGAAAACAATAAACACAAATTACAAATGGTCGAATTCCAGTCGACTCGCGTTCGGTTATTATTCCGCTCTAACTCACTGTGAGTTTAGGGAAAAGCCGAAGAACTGAAATTCAATATGAGCTCTCACTGAATACGGCGTTGGACCTTGTGAGTGATGATTAGGGCGTTGGACCCTGTGATTGATGAATAGGGCGTTGAACCATGTGATTTTCGTCCTAGGGATCAAGCTAGGCCCTCATAACAAAAAAGTACAGAAGATAACACGCAACATGTGAATAACAAACAATGTGTTTGTTATTGTCGAGTGTACGTTGTGCACAACCGATATTTAATCTCGTCGGGGTACGCATGCGCGTGCCTATGCAACGCGGCTTGGGGGTGTCCACCTTCTCGAAGACGCGTGATAGACGCACGTGAGAAAGAGTCGCCACTTACTGTTTATGACCCGTAGGTTGAAGGCTGTTGAGTAGCCCGGGTCTAGGGGTACGAGATACACCTAAATGTTAAGGCAATCGTTGTACGGAATCAGAAATTCCGGATTCGGGGGTTCTATTACGTACGGGCCTATATCCCGCATGCTCTTTCGGTACTCTAGTTTGCTAGGCTTGCCATTTATTGTTTATTTACCGCGTGAGTTATGTTGCGCTCTCCTTGCCCGTATTGACACCATAAATTCGGTGAATCAATTAATTCGAATCAGAAATTCGAAAGGCAAGTAAGTTCGCGCATCGAAGAAACGGCTTGCTATCCTAGCTACTGTTCGTCGAGCCATGGTGGTCGATTCCCCATGCAAGCCGAAACCACGAAACATTAAATTTACTTGCCTTCAGGATAAACGGATCGACTCGATTAATTCTGCGCTCGAACCTCTCACTCACCAATCAGGGATTCTTATAAATGAATGTACAAATAAAGTTCCTTACAATGTACTCTCAAAGAAATACAAATTACAACTGAATAAATGAATCCCCGATCAGCTCGCGTTGGGTCAATATTCTGCTCTGACTCACCGTATGTTTTGAATGACTGATAAATAAATTAAAGCAACGCGGGCTCAAAGAGCCGGGAGTCGGGTCCGATCGAACCGACGGGTGATAGAAGAATCGATTGATTCTCTTTGTAACCGTTGGACCGATCGAGCTTCCGGATGATATCTAACCACGATTCACGCATCCGATATAAGCCGCCTTCCACATAGGCTATACTTGGAGCATAATGGTGACTCGAGGTTAGATCCCATTCCGCACTCGGGGTTGCGCACGCTCGGCGTGTTAGAAGGTGTTGGACCTTGTGTTCGGTGATTTGGGCCAATATTCCGCTCCGGCTCACCGTGTGTTTTGAATAACCGATAAATAAATTAAGGCAACGCGGGCTCAAGGAACCGAGGGTCGGGTCCGATCGAACCAACGGTCTGCAGGAGAACCGGTTGATTCCCACTGTAACCGTTGGACCAATCGAGCTCCCGAGTGATATCTAAACACGTTTCACACATCCAATCCAAATTGCCTTCCACATAGGCCATACTTGGAGTGTGATGGTGACTCGAGGCTAGATCCCATTCCACACTCGGGTTGCACGCGCTCAGTGAGTTAGGAGGCGTTGGACCTCGTGTTCGGTGATTTGGGGTGCTGGACCCCGTGTATTACGTAACCTATAGGTTCGGACCCGAGTAGCAACAGATTAGTAAAAGCAAATGGAAAACAGAAGAAAACTGATAAAACTGATGAAAAACAGACAAAAACTGATAAATGCAGATAAATACAGACAAGTTGTATATTAGGCCGAATGTACGTGATTTAATCAGTTATTAACCGGAATTGATTAGCAAACAATGTATCTAACCTAGGCAAACAAAGAGGTGGGCTGGGATATGGTTCTAGGCCAATTACATGTGTGAATTTATTTTAAAACTCTATTCAGTGAAGTGTCACTGCGGTTTCACCGAATTTGCCAAACTCGTATTTTGACACTAGATTGAAATCTAGCATTCTGCCTATCCGTTATCTAATGTTTGATTAAGTTAGATGCATAATTAATCCGATTTTTCGTGTTTTGCAACAGAAATGAAGATGCCCTCCATCGAATCTACAATAGGGAGATAGAAACACCGAAAGTGGACGGAATGGGCCGTACGAATGAAACTCGCGCTCGAACAGGCCGCCCCTTTTTCGTTCGTAGATCGTGGTGTTTCCGACTCCCTAACGCCTAGGATATCGGTGAATCACAGAATGACGATTATGCCCTTGAGCAGTGAAACGTGTACAGTTCACATATAAATTAAAGATCGCGTGACACGAAGAGGTCTAAAAAGGACTCGCGCATTTCGACTTGAGCCTCCTCAAATTGGGCCCAAACTCGGGTCATAGTACGCGAGTACTCGCTAGACATCGATTCTATTCGCGTTACACGTCTCGATGCTTTGAAATTGTGGGCTTTTAAAGGAAAGGGCATTTCCGTCGTTCTGTGAACCATCGATGCGCTTACGAATTGATAATCAATTTATCCAATTATTTAGTCCAAGTGATTTAATTAATCGAATGACACGTCCCATTTCTTCCATTTGTGGAATTATTCCATGTTTGTGATTCTGAGTCACGATTGTTATGGATTTGATGGGTAATTGTTTGAAACTAGCATGTCTAGCATGCAACTAATTCTCAATTAACGACTTAAAAGAAAGATTCGATTGCAAACAATTCCGAGAATCAATTAGAAAGCGGAAGAGAAGACCGCCCTTGACCCGAGGGAGGTCATGAAACTCTCGGCCACTCTCCAAGGAGGAAAGCCGAGAACCTTATTAACCCGGCTCGGGTGTCGAATGGTCTCCTACATCGGTTCTAAACATTTCTCACATGCGTGAAACATCAAGCACGTCAATGACATACTTTTTACAAAGTTGATGCTGCGATAATCTTGGAAACGCAAACAAACACTCAAACAAACTCAAACACGATATTTAAAGGGAACTGATAAAACGGCGTCGGCTCATACAATCGACAACACATGAAAATAAAACCACGAGAACCGATCTATTCGGGGTTAAGGAAACCGTTTTAGGCTAGGGCAAGCCACATGGGAGTCTCGGCCAACTCCCTAGAGGAGTCCACCGAAAGCCCCCCTTGGTTTTCCCGAGCTTTGATGGTTTCCTTGACAACAAAACCAACTTATTCTCATCACGTAATCGTGACATATAATGCTAGAAACGTAAGACGCGGGAAAGCAATCAACTTCGAGGAAGGAGAGACCATTTTAGTCTCGGTGAACCAAAGGAACCCTACGGCTCCCTCCCGTGGGATTTAGCCGTGAGTCCCCATGGCTCTGCCGGATCGTGTGGTCTCTTCTACCCCGACTTTAATCATTTCCAACCATGATGCATGTAATATAACGATGCATGTGCATGATGAATGACATAAATATGCACGGAAATGAATAAAAAAATGAAACTCGCATGTAATATAGTTATCAACCACCTTGTCATCCCTCAACAAGCAAATATTGAAGACCTAACTCCTCTAAGTCGTAGAGAGGTTATACCTAGCCTCGGAACATGAGGAAAGAATCAGAGAAGTTGCAAAGGGAGTCGGGAGACTCGGCTGGAAGGAACAGACCCGAATCGGTGCAGTTGGGTCGACTGGCAGACCCGATTGGCAGTCCAGCTTGTCGGGGCTGTACCGGTTGATCGGGGTGGCCTTTTCGTGCAAGGCAGGTTGCGTTGGACTCCTAACTGACCAAGGCCGGTTGCGTTGGACGCCCTTTCGGTACTCTAGCTTGTCTAGGCTTGCCATTTTAATTTAATTACCGCTTAATTAAGTTTCGCTCATCTTATGCGTTTTGACACTGTAAATTCGAAAAAACGCTCTGACCGTCCACTCTCCAACCGGGATTTTACATGAATATATGTATAATATAAAACCTTACATTGTTCTCTCAAATAAATAAAAGACAAGTTACAATAACTAAATCCCGGTCGGTTCGCATTCGGCCATGATTTCACTCATGCTCACCGTATAGTTTTGGAAAAGACCGAAAATTAAATTAAATGCGCACTCGGTGTATGGGGGTATTAGACCCCGTGATCGACGGTTATGGGCGTTGGACCCAGTGTGAATTGAGTTCTAAGGGATCAGGCTCGATCCGCATAACAATCAAGTGCAAAAGATGTAACAAGCAAGCTCAAATAAACAATCAATGGGGTTTTATTATCGCCGAATTTACGTGAATTAACTGATTATTAACCGAGGTATCTTGACATACAAATCCTACCTTAAAACAAATAAAAGGGGTGATGGATAGGATATGTAGCATTCGGCATTATTTTAACGGACCCGACAGACGTGATGTCCATAGTCAAGTCTCGAATGTGTGGGTTGTTTTTAGATTATTCTGTATCGTGAAAATATGACTTTTACAGATTAAAAGTATTTTCGCCTAAACCCAAAACCTAACCCTCTACTTGACTATTGCCCATGTTTGATTTAAGCCGAGTTTGTGATTAATTTGTTTTCCCATGTTTTGACCAATTCTATGCACAAACCTACGCTAGGATCACGGCAGGACAAGAACCGGTAATCATGCCCTTGAATCGGTAAATATGTGTGTGCATGAAAATCAAGATTACGTTGTACGTATCTCGGTGCTTTTGAAATTGTGAATTTTTGAAAAGGGCATGACTAACAGTTCTTGAACTGTCGACGCGATTACAAATTATTAATCAATTCGTGCAATCCATTTAAAGAAATCAAGTGATTTAATTTAGCCAAATTTAACGTCCCGATTATCCAATGTGTAGAATTTTAGGTTAATTAGAAATTTTCCGAATGCTTTAATCTACGGATTTCGAGTCGTCAAGATAGCCATTAATTGACCACCCGATAAACTCTAATTTCCGACATGGTCACATATAATTACAAAAATAAAATATTTAAATGGGGTTCATACATTGTTGGTGGGTGATCCAAGTAAGAAAGGGTTGGATATTTTTAGAAAATGTCCAGGGGACTGAATTGAACGATTTTAAAAGAGCAGGGACTGATTTGAAAATTCTGAAGAAATTGGGGACTAATTTGAAAATTTTAAAAAAATGGGGACTGATTTGAAAATTCTAAAAAATTGGAGACTATGTAAAAATTACTGAAAATGTCTTAGGACTTATTTGAAATGAATTTGAAAATCTAGACTGATCTGAAAACAAAAAAGGACCCCAAGACTAAACTGAAACAACTTGGAAAGTTTCTTGGGATGCTTGAAAAATTCTGAAAATTTCAGGACTGATTGGAAAATAGTAAAATGACTGGGACTTGATTAAAAAGAAATTTTGAAATTCGGGGCAGATCTGAAAAGGGTGAAAAATGGCCTAGGGACTAAACTGAAACAACTTGGAAAGTCCTTTGGGGTGCTTGAGAAATTATGAAAAATCCTAGGACTGATTGGAAAATAGTAAAATGACCGGGACTTGGTTGAAAATAAATTTTAGAGTTCGGGGCAGATCTAAAAAAAATAAAATGCGTCCTCTGGACTGAAATGTGACAAAATGAAAAGTTCGTAAAATCGAGTTCGGGACAAATCCGATCACCCACGCGACCCAAGAAAACTCATTTTACATTATATCCATCAAGCAAACATTAATATTCAGGAAAGGGACCCTAATCATGCCACTAAGTCGAGAATTTACCTTGTCCGGAAAGTTGAGGGGACTTCTCTGTAAAATAAAAAAATTGTCGGAATGGGCCGAATCGTGACAGGCCGTGTTGGGCCGAGTGGGCCACTAGGATTTGGGGCTGAGCCGAATGGGCCGATGGGCCTCTGTTGGACCTGACTGGACAGCGGCTAGTGGGCCAGGCTGGATCGCGGATACTGGGCCGAGCTGGATCGCGGCTACCGGGCCGGTTGGGCTGCTGGACACGGACTGAGCTTGTGTGTGTCTGTTCCGAGTTGCCCGATCCCGGAAGGTCACTGAGCGCGGCTAGGGCGGGAGCGAGCCGCGTCTGTGTGTGTCGGGTAGGGAGTGAGAGGCGAGTTGGAGGCGTCCGTCGAGGAGAATGAACCAGCTCCGGATCTCGGGAGTTCGGGTTGACCGAAGGGGATGCGTGAGTCGAGGGGAGAGCCAGAGAGCTGGGGGGTTTTCCCGGGGTCTTCAGCTGAGATTCTCCTCTTTTTTTCCGTGAGCTCCTGTTCCCCGAGCTGTTGGTTTTTTTTTTATAAGCTGCGGGTTTTTTAAAAAAAAAATCGAGAGAGATCCCGAGAGAGAGAGCTTCGGGGTTCGGATGGAGCTCGGGAATCGAAGGAAAGCACTGCTAGAGGAAAAAAAAATCGTAAGCTCCCCCCCAGAAAAACCAAAATGCGGGCGAGATCCCGTCTGGGTTCTCTTCGATCTGGTCCTCCCGAGAGAGAGAGAGAGAGAGAGCTCCAGCCGTTGAGGGAAATCCTCCCCATTTCCGAAGAATCAGCCGACAATTAACTTCCGGCCGTTGAGGGGAATCCGGGAGCTGCGGGAAGAAGAAGACAGGGAAAGTCAAACTGCGTTTGACTTTTCCTTTTTTTTTTTTGGGTAGTACAACGGTCGGTCAGATCAAACCTGACCGACCCTGCCCATCCGTCCCATCGGTCAGACCGGCTCTGACCGGTTCTGACCGACTTGACCCTCTTTTTTTTAAGAAAAGGTGATAAATTAGGAAATGACAATTTTGCTCCCCTCGGAGCCGATGGACCGAAATTAGGTGCTGACAGGATCAGTAAAAATGACAGACTCAGTCGGGGCAAAACAAACCCGACTGGCACCCGATGAAGAAACGGTTCCACAAGAGGCTCTCGGTGGTCTTTTGGAGCAAGATCGGTGGCATTGGACTCCTAAATGAATGAGGCTCACGCCTGTGGAGTTTTCGTGTGGATTGCATGCCTATATTTTCCTAGAAGATGCAAAGAAAACCGGTAAAAATTAGAAAGATCCGAGAATGGAGAAAGGAGAGAAATGGCGGCGGTGTATGGTTGAACGGCTCTCGGCACGCAACCACCTTGTCCCGGGTGAAAGTGAGGGTCGTGAGGAACCCTTAGAAAGTGATGGCACAACTCGCCTTAGTCGTGAGATGGAGAAGACATCGAGGAAGCCCATGATGCACCCGTGAAACCCGATTCTGCTCAACTCTGGAACGCGGGGCTGGAGGGTTCAAATGCAAAAACTAAGCTCGGAAATGGACTTAGGAGGTCGAAAACATGTGGGATATGAAGTTTGGTTGAGTTTGCTTAAGTCGAGAGGGAAGAACTCGCCTAGAAACCGGGAAAACGCTTAAGGGACTGTTTCTGGACAGAGCTGGAACGAGGTGCTGGGAGCTTCAAATGAAAAATCTAAGGTCGGAAATGGACTTAGGAGGTCGAAAACATGTAAGGTATGAAGTTTGGTTGAAGTTGGCTAAGGTTGGGTGGCGGTAGCCGGAAAACAGTTGAGTTTTCAAGCAAAACGGCCTTGGAACCGGGCTGTGCTTTGGCTGTGCGATTTTTGGAAAATGCTGAAGTTTGAGAGGGCTTGGAGAGGGTTTCCTAGAGTGAGAAAGCTAGAGAGATGATGGAAGTTGAGTTGTGATTAAGTTAATGACCCAATGAACTTATAAATGCAAGCTTAATGACAATATTGAGTGAAGTTAAGTGTAATTAAATGGTGCTTAGGGCATCCGAATTTCTTAAGAGGGATTAGGGAGGGGAAGTTGTCTTGAAAAGTTGATGGGAGACGATGGATGGAAGAAGGAAGTGATGGGGTGTAAGAGATATTTTGAAATGTATGGTGGAGGCTCATTTGGCTCAACTCTAGAGTAGAGCCATGGCTTACGGCTTGCCTTAGCTCAGCTCGGCTTGGCTTGGCCAGCTCAAGGGTCCTACTTGACTAGGAAGAAAGCCGGAAGAAGCTCGGGGCTCGATTGATCGTGCGTTCGATTTCCGTGGTTCGCTTGAACGACGAATTATCAATGTGCGCATGAATACGATTTTAATGAGCCTAATATTGACATGCTTCTTGAAAGCGAATGCTCGGATGACTCGGGGACTCGAATGCCGATTTTGCTTCGTTTGGATGATCGGAGCGAGTTGTCCGCTTCTGACGCCTATTTGCACTTCTGCGTGTTGTAAGGCTCGCATCGGTGTATTTTTCGCATTGAGCGAAACGATTTACTTGTCGACCCCGGCTGGAGATTGATAACCGGAGATGACCTAGGAATCCGCGAACGGGGCTTTCTCAGTGTTTCCCGAGTGTTCTGATGTGTTTGAAAACCACTGTGAACTCCGTTTGTCAAAAATGAGTCCCGAAGGCTTGTCGGGAGGCGTTCGTGACCATTGAAACGTCACTCGGGAGATCGGTATAACTTGCTTGGTCCGAACCGAAATGATTTCCTAGCCCCCGGGGGTTATTGGGAATGGGTGGTGCAAAGCTCAGACGTCAACATTTTCCCGAATGAGCTATGAGTACAAGATTCCCCGTGAAAGGAGCCCTTTTGTTAGGGCTGGCAATATTTCACACGACACGATAACACGACACGGATACGACACGGAGTTAAACGGGTTTGGGTTGGATATTTTTTATAATCGGTCTAAAAAGGTCAAACCCGTTTAAACACGATTAATAAGCGTGTCTTATCGGGTTGAACACGTATAACCCGATTATACACGATTAAACCTGTTTATTTAAACATGTTTAATCGTGTTACTATAATCATGTAACCCATTAACTCATTTATGTATTTGAATTTACCAAAATATCCTCATGTAATCCTAACTTCCTAAGTCCCTAACCTAATTTCATTTCCTTTCTTTCATCCAATCCAACACATGTCGTGTTAACGTGTTCGGATAAGCGAGTTAATTGGATAAACATGTCGTATTAATGTATCCAGGTAACTGAGTTGATCGGATAAACAAGTTGGTTTAACATGTCCTGATAACGTTTATAATCGTGTCGTATATACGTGTACCTATTATGACACGTTTCGATAAACGGGTTTAAACGTGTCTAAACGGGTTGACACAGATATAAACGTGTCGTGTATGGGTTTCCAAAACCTAACCCGTTTAATAATCGTGTCGTGTACGGATTATGACTTCGATGACACGAACCCGTTTAGACACGACACGTATAAACACGACACGACACGAATTGCCACCCCTACCTTTTGTTACTGGAATGGTACTCGAGAAACCTAAATGGATTATGCAATGCGATCGGGGTTTATCTCCCAAGCCCTTGAGGTCTCTGGGATTGATTGGCGCAAATTTCGTGCACTGACGATTTGTTAAAAGGGTCTCCGGCTATGTCTTTCTGTAGAAAAGAGCCCCTTTTTCCCGGGTCGGGTCCACTCGAGAGACTAAGATGAACCCTGAAACGCAGTCTGATTCCGGTTCCATGGTCCTGGTGATCCTTGGGTGTGTGCAGGCCTATTTTCGGTTGCCGTTTACATGTCCGCGGATCGGGCGTCCCGGGAGCCCCTTCAGGAAAGCGTCTACAAATGTTCAGGAGTGCCCCGGATTAAGCAGGAGGCTTCTGAAATACGCTCGGAGGTGCCATTGGTCATTTTGGTACCAAGAGGGATTTTTAGAGTCCCATATTGGATATCTTTTGACGCTCCGGCGATCTGTCGATGAATAGTGCTATAGTGCTGGCTTCTGATTGCCCTTCTGTGCTTTTCTAACGATTCCTGCTTCTCTTCCGTAGTCCGTGCCCTCATGTTCGAACTTCGCTCCTGGTTGCCAAGTCATGAGTAGTAGCCTGAGCCTCGGCCCGACATTCTTGTCTTTGGAGCCGGTGGACCAAAATGGGGTGCTGACATTGTGTATTAAGCCGAATGTACGTGATTTAATCAGTTGTTAACCGGGGTTGATTTGGCAAACAATATATCTAACTTAGGCAAACAAAGAAGTGGGCTAGGACGTGGTTCTAGGCCAATTACATGTGTGAGTTTATTTTAAGATTTTATTTCATGAATGTCACTGCGGCTTCACTGAATATACCAAGCTCTTGTTTTGACTCTAGATTTGGAACCTAGTATTCCGCCTAGCCATTATCTAATGTCTGATTGAGTCAAGTGCATGATTAATTTGATTTTATATGTTTTGTGACAGAAATAATAATGCTAACTACCAAATCTATGGTAAGAGGATAAAAACACCGAAAGTGGATGAAATGGGCCATGTGAATGAAACTCGCACCCGAATGGGCTGCCCCTTTCTATCCATAGATCGAGGTGTTTCAGTCTCCTTAACGCCTAGGAGATCGCTGGATTACGAAATGACGATTATGCCCTTGGACGATAAAGTGTGTGAAGTGCACGTATAAAATGGGGATAGCATGACATGAAGAGGTCCGAAGAGAACTCGCGTATTTCGACTTAAGCCGCCTCAAATTGGGCCTGGACTCGAGTCGTAGTACGCGAGTGCTCCCCAAACACTGATTCTATTCGTGTTATGTGTCTCGATGTTCTGAAATTGTGGATTTTGGAAAGGGCATTTCCACCGTTTCGTAATCCGTCGATGCATTTACAAATTGATATTCAGTTTGTCCAATTACTTAGACCGAATGATTTAATTAGTCAAATGACACGTCCCATTTTCCTATTTGTGGGATTATTTAGTGATTATGTCTTCGAGTCACGGATGTTATGGATTTGATGGGCGATCGTCCGAAACTAACACACCTAACATGGGAACTAACGTGTAATCAACGATTAAACGAAAAATGAAATTTCACTCAATTCCAAGAGCCAATTTCGAAGCGACAAAAGAAGCTAACTTAAACTCAAAGAGGGTCACGGGGAATTCAATCATTCCATAATGAAGATGACTGAATATTTCCTTGACTCAATTTGAATTCCGGATAGTCTCTCGTACCGGTTCTAATCGTTTCTTGCATGCATAAAACGTCAAGCATGATAATAACACCCATTCTATAAAGCCGATGCCGCCATGATCTTGGGTGCGCAAACAAGCACGAAATGCAAGCGCAAACTTCGTATTTAAAAGGAATCGATAGAGCGACACCGACTCATGTGATAATGATAAGCTAAAACAAAAGGTGGAATCCACCCCAAATCGAGACAAAGAGACCACGGGTGGCCGGAAAGAACCATGAGGACCTTTCAGTTCACCCCCGTGGGGTATGACCGAAGGGTGCCCTTGGTTTTCTTAAGCCCTCATGGTCTCTTCGACCTAGATTCGAGTCCATTTCCACCATGCTATCATATCATGATAGCAAACATTATAAGCATACGAGAAATGAATGTATTCGGGGAAGAAGAGACCACTTAGATCACGGGTGAGCCACGAAACCTCACGGTCCCTTCCTGTAGGACCTAACCGTGAGACTTGGTGGCATGACCGAACCATGAAGGCCTTTTCCTGCGCGACTCTAAACATTTCCCGTCATGATGGACATAATATAATGATGTATGAACGTAACGAACGATGTGCACATGCATAAAAACGAATAAAAATCCAAGCTTGCATGCAATACGGTTATTAATCACCTTATCACCCCACAACAACCAAGGATCGAAGACCTAACCCCTCTAAGTCGTAGAGGAGTGTTACCTAGTCTCGATGTACGAGGAAAGGAGTCGAGGAAGTGGCAAGGGGGTTAGGTGACCCGGCTGGACGTAGATGGCAGTAAGCACCCGAGAGGTAGCGTCCGTGGTAGTCGGGGAAGAACGAGGTCGGCATGACAGCTCCAGCCACGGCACCAAGCGAGATCGAGTTCCTCAAACTCCTAAGGGACCGATCTAGATGTTCATGGACAATTTAGGACGTGCAAAAGCTTGGACAAGCCCGAAAACGGTGAGCAAATAACCGATAAAGATCGCGGCAACCCAATAAGGGAAAGTGAGCGAAAAGGAGGTTGTGCATGGATGAAAGGCTCTCGGATAGTGACCACTTCTTCATGGGGGAGAGTGAGGGTGGTGAGGAACCCTTCGAACGTGGTGGAACGACTTGCCAAAGTCGTGGTAAAAAATGGCAAGTTAAGGGAGGCCGGTTGCACTGAGGAGTTCGCCTAGGGACCCGATATCGTACTCAGTCGAAACACGGGGATGAGGGCTTCGAATGGAGAATCTAAGCTCAAAAATGGACTTGGGGGTAGAAAGCATGCGGGATACAAAGTTTGGTTGCATTTGGCTTGAGTCGGGTGTCAGCACCCCATTTTGGCTCACCATTCCAAACAATGATATTAGCAATGACCCAAGCCACGACTTGAGCAGAATACAGAAAACGGCTCGGCAGAGCAAGAAATCACTATTCATCCTCAAGTTGGCAAAATTGAGCAAATGGCCCATGGACATGACAGAAGGACTCTAGGGGTCACCAAAGGGGAACAGAGCGACCAAAGAACTCAACAATGTCCAAAACCGGCGTTTTCAGTGTATTACACGGACGGCATTATTTTCCGATAGTTCGCTCGGTCATCGGAAGATAGTGAATATTGGACTCCAAAAATCCACACCAGTGCCAAATAGATGAAAAGTGTCCCCAAAGGCATTTTGCAAATCATCTGTTCTATACAGAACAACTTTCTGTATACAGACAACTTTTCAGTGGAAGTCCAAAAATGCCGGTTTCCTGGAGAAAAGTTAATTCCAAATATCAGACGCGGCCATGCCCCATCAGCACACAGAGTAGGAACAACGCTTCAGATTGTCTTTTGGAAGTCACACAGACACTTCAAATGACTTCCGAACGGCAAAACAAGCATACCCCTCTTCAGAAGAGCATAGCCGGAGAAGGGTCTGATGGAATTACGGCAAACGAAGTTTATACAGCATTGCCCAGAAAACTCTAGCAGACATTCACAATTGGGCAAAACAGACAGCAAAACCCTTCGCGGTTTCCCGAGTAACCTCCGAAGAGCGGAAATGACCATTTTCAGTGGAAATCCATATCCGGAGGTCCTCTTTGGGGAAATTTGACGCCGAATGCTTACGTTACACAATGCTAGCCTTCTCAAGGCTCAATGTGGAGTCGTCGGAATAATTCACACAACTCATCTAGATCTCTCAAACAGTGCTTTAGAGGTCTCAGATACACTCTTCAAGTCCTTGGAGGTCTAATCTTGACAAACAGAGATTACAGTAATCTCCGGAGTGCCCAAGCAACTCAGAAGTCACCTTGAGAAAACCAGTCTCGGCCTCCTAGGACGTCTCCGGCCCCACGTTAGCATTACCGGCTTAAGGGATGATTGTTCACGTGGTTTGACAACTTATGCCAAAATGACCAACATGAGATGCAGACATGGGATATGCTGTCAGAAGCGGACAACTTCGCCCCGATCACTTGCAATGGGCAAAATCGGCTCCCGAACCCCACACACATCCGGGACATTTCTCAATAGAAAATGTCAATCTTGGGCTCATTAACTCCGTTTTCACGCGTATACCGACAATTCGACGTTCAATTCGAACCACGAACTTCGAATACGCGACCAATCGAGACCCGAGTCTTTTCCCGGTTTCTCCTCACAAGCCGTGGGACCCACGGGCTGCCCAAGGGCAACCGCCCTTTGCCCCAAACTTTTCGGCCTTTTCCCCTTTCCTCTCTTGCCCTCACCTAGCCCAAAATATCTTTGGTCTTCCAAGTCAACACTCAAGCCATTAACTCCACCTCCATTAATGCTTCTTGGCTCTTCCTCATCAAGATACTTGGATGACATTCATCCTCATCTCCATTAGGGCAACCGACCTTCATTAATGAGGCCCTTAATGGTGCTTTGTTTTGCTTAATTGCTCATTAGCTTCACATATATATTGCCTATTTGTAATTAAGCTAATCATTCATGAAGCACACCTCATCTTGCTAGTTTCTCCCTCTAGAAAAT